>NC_042993.1:17880599-18060599 GCF_901001165.1 Salmo trutta | reverse complement strand
CTCCCACCCTCCTCTTTGTCCACTCAGGGACGGCCAGCCAGAGGCCCCAGGGAGGATTCCACACAGTCTCCCCCTCCCACCCTCCTCTTTGTCCACTCAGGGACGGCCTGCCAGAGGCCCCAGGGAGGATTCCACACCGTCTCCTCCGCCGGGCTCCGCTCTGAGTCAGCACTGCACACCTGCTGTGTATCTGACACATGCTCTGTGCTATCACTGCTGCCAAACTCCTAGCTCAGCATAGCGGCTGTGTGAGGGAAGAGGCTAAACGCTGCTCAGTGAGTAACAGACAGACAGAACAACTACTGCTGTATTCTGCCTGGCCTGCTCTCTCAGCTTATAGCCACAACAACACACACAGGCCTCTCTACCCTTCCAGGACACGGGTAATCTCTCGCTCTACAACGATGACTGAATGAGGAAAATCAAATAAATGAATAAGCAGAATAAGATTAACAGATGATGCTCCTGCTGGCCTAGTTTCTCTTTTTCCTCATTTTTGGGTCGTTGGTCATCTCTAAAGGACTGCTCTACTTTCCCAGCACACATTGCAGTATTTCAGTCTTAGGAGAGAGAGAGAGAGAGAGAG
Source organism: Salmo trutta (assembly GCF_901001165.1). Taxonomy (NCBI): domain Eukaryota; kingdom Metazoa; phylum Chordata; class Actinopteri; order Salmoniformes; family Salmonidae; genus Salmo; species Salmo trutta. Next base: position 18,060,013 of record NC_042993.1, on the reverse strand, counting down.
AGAGAGAGAGAGAGAGAGAGAGAGAGAGAACAAAAGTAGGAGAGAGAGAGAGAGAGAGAGAGAGAACAAAAGTAGGAGAGAGAGAGAGAGAGAGAGAGAGAGAGAACAAAAGTAGGAGAGAGAGAGAGAGCGAAAGAGAGAACAAAAGTAGGAGAGAGAGAGAGAGAGAGAGACAGAGAGAGAGAATGACGTATGTTTACCTGTTTGACCTCGGCCTGAAGGTGGCGTAGCTGGACACACTGTTCCAGATGTCTCCTGTGCTGCTCGGCCGCCACGTCCAGCTCCTGCTGCTTCTCATGGAGGAACTCCAGCAGGTCCTGAACACGTGTAGCCATGTCCACATCCCTGTCACACAGTAACTCCACACCTAGACAGAGAGAGGGGGGGGGGACAGAGAGGGAGACAGAGAGAAGGAGAGCGAGAGAGAAACAGAGAGGGAGACAGAGAGAAGGAGAGCGAGAGAGAAACAGAGGGAGACAGAGAGAAGGAGAGCGAGAGAGAAGGAGAGCGAGAAGGAAGGAGAGAGAGCTCATCAGCTACTGTAGCAAATCCTGAAAACAACACAAAGAACAAGAGCCATTATGCAACCCAAACCTAACAAAAATATTAAAAAGAGAGAAGCAAGGTCTCTCTCTCTCTCCTCATACAAGACAATCAGTCTCGACGACATGTAAAAGACTGACAGTTAGGTAAGCATAGAGACATACATCAGTAGCTCCATATGGCCAGACAGTCAGACACACAGGAAAGAATCTGCCATTAACATGATATTACTTACATTTCACTCCTGTGTTCCAGACCTGCATTGGGCTGCTGGAGTACAGAGCATGTCTGTCATAGAAGCGCTGTGTGTCTGTCTCTTTGGTGTCCAGGAGAGAACTGCTCTGGGATGCATTCTGATTATGCAAAATCTCCTCTGTGCATGTCGTCATTGACGTGTGTGTGTGCCAATGCAGCCTGTCGTCCTGCAGAACTGCCTAGTGGTTTTACTCAGCGACATGAGTTCATAGGATTACAGTGAAATCTGCTCATCTGGCCTTGGCCTACTGCCGCTACTGTGCTGAGCTCTCCAGTGCCCGATAGCTGGGTTAAACGGCCCTCCCCATTCCTCCCCTCTCCCTATCTTCTCACCCTCAACGCTGAGCTGACCCGACCTGGCTTACAGCTCATCTGCCCTGGCAGCAGCAGCAGCGCTTTGGCCCATCTTATGTGTCAGTGTGTGTGAGTGTACAACAGAAAAGGTGCATTTGTGTGTGCATCCGTCCGTGTGTGTTTCTCCACTACTCACCGCTGGCCTGGACCTCTGTAACGTACTGCAGCAGCTCCTGTCCCTGATGGATGACGTCGAAGGTCAGGTTGTTCATGGTGAGGGCCTTGTCAGCATGGTGCTGGAGCCTCTGCTCTGCCAACGTCAGGTCCTCTGTATCAAACTCACCCATCTGCTGGGACAGCTCCTCATTCCACGACTCCAGGTCTGAGATGATCTGGGAGTGTATGAGGGAAGGACAAGGGGTAACACTTCATTTGGATAGTCCCCTATAGAGGATCTATAGATACTCAAACTATCAACTGCAACAACAAACTATCAACTGCAACAACAAACTTTCAACTGCAACAATAAACTATCAACTGCAACAACAAACTATCAACTGCAACAATAAACTATCAACTGCAACAACAAACTATCAACTGCAACAACAAACTATCAACTGCAACAACAAACTATCAACTGCAACAATAAACTATCAACTGCAACAATAAACTATCAACTGCAACAATAAACTATCAACAACAAACTATCAACTGCAACAATAAACTATCAACTGCAACAACAAACTATCAACTGCAACAATAAACTATCAACTGCAACAACAAACTATCAACTGCAACAATAAACTATCAACTGCAACAACAAACTATCAACTGCAACAATAAACTATCAACTGCAAAAATAAACTATCAACTGCATTAGGTATTTGTTGGTATTTGTTGTGGTATTTTTAGATATTACTTGTTAGATATTGCTGCACTGTCGGAACTAGAAGCACAACCATTTCGCTACACTCGCAATAACATCTGCTAACCATGTGTATGAGACCAATAACATTTCATTTGAACAAAAAACTATCTACTGCAATGGAAGGGTAGAAATAGACATAGAAAGACAATGATCACAGGGATCACTGTAAGTTAGTTTGAAATAAAGGTCACTGCTAGTGACATAACACATACAGGACAAACATATGTACAAACACACACAGATGATCATTCCAACCCTCTAGGTGGAATATGACCTGAGAGGGGTGTAAACTAAATCGGCGTCAGAATGAAAGGATTTGTAATGATATCAAAACACCAGCCAAGCTGATCTTAGAGACAGTAGCTAAGTGTTTAGTGTTTCCTAGAATGATACATTTATCCCTTGGTTATAGAGGGACTACACAGACTAGCTGGCATGACTGTAGGCAACACTGTAGATTGTCTGCCTGTGATGTTAGCACATGTTTAAGGACCCACCCACGCACACTTGCTGAAGGAGGGTGAATCGTGACGCCCATCCACCTTGGCACAGTGATGGGTACTCCGTCAGTCTTTTCTCTGTGATGCCAGTGTGGGCTGGGCCTGACTGGGCTTACCTTACCTAACCCACAGCACTGCTTCACTGTTGCCCTCCATATTCATTGGAATTAAGTCAAAATCAATCAATCAATCAATGTAGTGACCAAGGACCACGAGGGAAGATGCCGGGTGGTGATTATTTTTGTTGCCAAACCGATCCGAAATATCATGGCTGCTCACAATGACTAGCTTACCGTTTCAATTTGTCTTTATATAATACAAATCCACTGTCTGTTTTACAGAATCGCTTTCCTGATGCTTCCCGAGAGAGACAGGCTGGCACTAGTCTCCATTCCACATATGGATTACAATCCCATTCAGCTGCTGCTCAGCCACATACTGAAGACCTAAATGTAAAGAATGTGTCCGAGGGAAATTCAAGGCGTCCAGAGTGATGGTCGTCGAGGGGAAACTATGGAAAAGTAATACGGGTCATGAACTAAAGCGGTGGCTGGCTATCCAGCAGACGTAGTAAAAAAGAAATGACTGGGATGAAATTGAGAGGCTCATACAGCTGCCTGCATCCATTCACATGAGCAGTGAAATCAAATCTCAAGACATCTGACAATGAGTCAGGAATGGGAAAATGCTAAATTCCAAACCGCAGTACTGCGAATTTAATAATTATTGATTCTCTCCACTGTGCCATTTAATTTCCTCTGGATGGCCCTCTGCACCCTCTGTTCTGCTCCTCAGGTTCCAGCTGTACTGTACTGTAGTGTATTATCTAGTACTGTACTGTATTATCTAGTACTGTACTGTACTGTATTATCTAGTATTGTACTGTACTGTATTATCTAGTACTGTACTGTACTTTACTGTACTGTATTATCTAGTACTGTACTGTATTATCTAGTACTGTACTGTACTGTATTATCTAGTATTGTACTGTACTGTATTATCTAGTACTGTACAGTACTTTACTGTACTGTATTATCTAGTACTGTACTGTACTGAACTGTATTATCTAGTACTGTACTGTACTGTACTGAGCTGTATTATCTAGTACTGTACTTACTGTACTGTAGTGTATTATCTAGTACTGTACTGTATTATCTAGTACTGTACTGTACTGTATTATCTAGTATTGTACTGTACTGTATTATCTAGTACTGTACTGTACTTTACTGTACTGTACTGTATTATCTAGTACTGTACTGTACTGTACTGAACTGTATTATCTAGTACTGTACTGTACTGTACTGTATTATCTAGTACTGTACTGTACTTTACTGTACTGTATTATCTAGTACTGTACTGTACTGAACTGTATTATCTAGTACTGTACTGTACTGTATTATCTAGTACTGTACTGTATTATCTAGTACTATACTGTACTGTATTATCTAGTACTGTACTGTACTGTATTATCTAGTACTGTACTGTATTATCTAGTACTGTACTGTATTGTACTGTATTATCTAGTACTGTACTGTATTATCTAGTACTATACTGTACTGTATTATCTAGTACTGTACTGTCCTCTGGGGGAGAACATGTGAGTGAGAAGGTGGAGGGGGGGGGGTTCCATGTGGTAAGGGCTATAGGGCTAGCTCTAACTCACTGAGCGTATGGCTGCTTCATGGAAGGGCCAGGCTACAGGGGGCTTAGTAGTGTACACTCGCACTGTTTATGTACAAGTCAGAGACTATAACGCGGTAGTAATTAACCACAAACTTCCTTTAGCTATGATCCATATCCATCGCTGATCACTGTTTAAGATCTTAACCTGGAGATAATGTAACAGCAAACCAAGCCTTTATCATCTAGCCTAAGCAATTTGATGACTGGATCAACATAGTATGATAATAGTTTTTAACATAAACAAAACATAGACCTATGAAGATACAGGATGTAGATTGTTGGCTTCTCATGATTATCATCATGCAATAGTAGTTCCTTGGCAGTAGTATTTTCTGTCTATCTTTGAGATGGTTTATGATTGAAACATGTGACAGAGCTCTATAGTAAGCGACCTGAACGGTCATACTTGTCGATCAAACAATTATCTTTGTGAGTTCATAATCCAAGAAGTTGTAATACTGAGATCTACACCATCTCAGTCAATAACAGAACAGTTCTTATTTTGCTTTTACAATATAAGAGAGTCATGGCTGCTACCACAGACAGGTACAAACACCATTAATTATACAGCACTTCTGAGGTTGAGAACGGCCCATTCTTTGCACAAGGCAAACAGCCAACAACTGTCATAACAGAAAGGTCTGATCAAACCCCAGTAAAACACTGCTTTAAGATTTGAGAAAGAAGTCTAACGGTTTCAAATAAATGACATTATTACGTGCTCCACCAGCCATGTTATATACATTATTAAATGTCCATGTGGGCTCTGCTATGTCGGTAAAACCTCTCGTTCTCTCAAACAGAGAATCAGTGAACATAAAAGTTCAATCAGGAGAAACGACAGGGATTATCCAGTCGCAGTACATTTTAATGACCTAAAACATGACATTTCCACCTTCAGATTTTGTGGCATAGAGAAAGTTAAGATATCAGACAGGGGAGGTGACATTAATAATACTCTGAGTAAAAGAGAATGTTTTGGGATTTTCACCCTCCAGACATTATTTCCTAAAGGACTTAATAATGCCTATGTATGTTATGTTGTGAATTTGAACATTAATTATGCCCCTATTTAAGATTACTCAGATGTTTTTTGTACGAAGTGTCCAATGATTAAACAAAATCTCTGAAACTGGAAACACTTATCTCCCTCACTAGCTTGAAGCACCAGCTGTCAGAGCAGCTCACAGATCACTGCACCTGTACATAGCCCATCTATAATTTAGCCCAAACATCTACCTCTTCCCCTACTGTAATTATTTATTTTATTTATTTTGCTCCTTTGCACCCCATTATTTATTTCTACTTTGCATTTTCTTCTACTACAAATCTACCATTCCAGTGTTTTACTTGCTATATTGTATTTACTTTGCCACCATGGCCTTTTTTGCCTTTACCTCCCTTATCTCACCTCATTTGCTCACATTGTATATAGACTTATTTTTCTACTGTATTATTGACTGTATGTTTGTTTTACTCCATGTGTAACTCTGTGTTGTTGTTTGTTGTCGAACTGCTTTGCTTTATCTTGGCCAGGTCGCAATTGTAAATGAGAACTTGTTCTCAACTTGCCTACCTGGTTAAATAAGGTGAAATAAATCAAAATAAAATAAAATGAATGATAGACCTACCGAGCAAGTTATGTCCTCATTGTGATTTTACAGACGTATTCAATATGTCTCATTTACACACTTTATTCGAATATCTATGAAATGCATATTGTTATATTTGGTAGCACTTATATGTTTTTCCTTCGCCTCCAACGCCTTTCGATGCGTGGAACGGATGTGGGTGGGGCTAGGTCTACATAAGGGTGCTAATTTTTGAAAAACTCAGACAAGCTCTGAGGAAGGCCGTGAGGCCGATACGTAAGGTTATTAAAGATCAGAGATACTATCAAGAGCAGTGTGCGGTTTCCTTTTCCCTTCATCTTGTTCAACTGATACCATGCACCTGCAAAAAGACTGCTTAGATGTGCGAGTGCATTTTGAACTTAGAAAGAAGTCTAACAAAAGGTAATGTCAGCAGTGCAATGCACAGGTAATATGCTCTGTGGACACAAAGTATTCAGCAAGCATGTACTAACAACCATCTAAACACATGTACATACAACATCAGAAGACCTCTATGCTTCCAACATTATTTCTCCTCCATTCTGCTCAAAAACTAGTGATGGGGAAATTCGATACAGTTATATATCGGTTTATTATTTATGACAATATATTGTATCGTGTCGTTTTGACAATATCTTAATATTATTTTTGCACTAGTTGTCTGTACCTGCACCAAATCTCCAGTATTTTTCCTCCATAGCTTGTTCTCCATCTTCTTTTTAAATAGGAAGCCAATTTGTTTTCAGCACCTTTATTTCCATGACTGATCAACACTTGTTTTCTCATGGCTCTCTCTTGTCCCTCTGCAGCAGACATATGGTGAGCAATATGTTTGGAACATCAAATCGCAATAAAATCACAGTAGCGAATCTCAATACATATAGAATCGTGAGAATCGCAAAACATATCGTATCGGCAGCTAAGTATCATGATAATAAGTATTGTGATAATATTGTATCTTGAGTTCCCTAGCAATTTCTAGCCCTATCAAAAACCCTTCTCAAAACATTACGATCCAGTCCAGAGTGCTACAGCTCCAAAAATCCCAAACTCACTAATCTCTCTTGAAAATGTCTTGCTGACTGTTCTGTAGGAGTCATATTCACTTAACTCATAAGCACATTACAGAAGGCTGAATGACAGCGAGGCAAAGCTCCCAGGCATAAATATCACAAGCCTTTAGTCCTTCTAACATATTTTCTTCACCTGCCACTCTCCTCTTCTCTCACGTTCCCTCCTTCCCAGGCGCCAAGAGCCACTTACCAGGTTGGGCTGCTCTCACAAAGAAGAGTAGAAACCCCTCTCTGAGTCTAAGCAGACACACCATCTTTCCCTCCTCCTGGCTCATGGAGAGGAGACTGGCTCTGTGAGGACAGGAATCCTGCTCTGGGACTGACTGGGACACTGCATGCCATGCCTCTGCCTCACCTCAAACCTAAACCTGAACCGGCATGTTGCTGCCTAACCCCTCAGTGGGAGCCAAGAAGAAACAGCATCCCGGGGGTGTGAAGAGGAGGAGTGGAGGGAAAACTACTCTCCCTCCCTCTCTCCTGTGTCATATTGACTGACTGACTGACATACCGCTCCGTCCCTCCCACAGATCACAGCTAATGTGAAGGCTTTACTGTACTGCACCTCTGAGGTGAAAATACTGTACCAGTCTGGCTGTGGTCTCTTACCACACAGACTAGTGTGACTGCTGCACTACTATTGTGATATTACACCTCAGTGTGAGATGGGCTGCATGTGCAGACAGGCAAGGGGCAGTGTGTGTAAGGGGAACAAGGCACGCACATACCTGAAGTGTTGGTGTTGTGTTGCAATAACAGGGTCATTGGATAGAGGAGGAGGACGTTTCGTTTTCGGCTGTCACGTCCTGACCCTAGTAAGATGTCATTTTCTATAGTAGAGTAGGGCATGGCGTGACAGGGGGTGTTTTGGGTTGTTCTATGTTTTCTATTTCTATGTTTAAGTTCTAGTTTTTCTATTTCTATGTTGGGATTGTTTGGGGTTGATCTCTAATTGGAGGCAGCTGATCCTCATTGCCTCTGATTAGAGATCATATTTATGTAGGGGTTTTTCTCTTCCTGTTTGTGTGTTATTATCTTTTGAGTAGTGTGGTTTCCGCTCTGCGTCACGGTTTGTTGTTTTTGTATATTGAAGTGTATTGCATTCAGTTTCATGTTTAATAAATATGTGGAACTACGAACATGCTGCATTTTGGTCCGCTCCTTCTAACAGCCGTGACATCGGCACATTAAGTAGACTACAGTGCAGTTTGACATTACAACAATGACATTGCATTCATATTCCTATTCCTTTGATCATAAATATGTCTCACATGTCTCTCCCAAGTGGAAACCTACAGTCAGTGAATGAAATATCGAGCCGTGCTTGGCACACACTGCCCCTTGCCTGTCTGCACATGCAGCCCATCTAACACTGAGGTGTAATGTCCCAATAGTAGTGCAGTAATTACACTAGTCACACACACACACACACACACACACACACAAACACAAACACAAACAGCCTTAAATGAGTCATCACCTCGGTACAATAACTTTCCAGAAAGGGGAATGATTACTTCATGAATATCAGTGGTCCAGGCTTTATAATGTCAAAGGCTGCTGTAGCTAATGCTTGATTTATTGATTTATTATATATCTTTTTTTTGTACCTTTATTTAACCAGGAAAAGCCCATTGAGACCAAGAGTCTCTTTTTCAAGGGAGACCTGGCCAAGAAGGCAGCAACAACCAATACACTACATAATTAAAACACAACAACATGATCCAGCCAAAAAAAAGCATTTACACTCCTCTGTAACAGTCTCCCATCAATATTTTACATTCATTCAGTGGCACTAACATATCTAGATGAAGCAGGGATTGTAGATTATTCCATGTTTCTGGTGCACAAGAAGAAAAGGCAGTCTTGCCTAATACTGTGAATGTCCTGGGGACTTTAAGTAGCAACCACCTAGCAGACCGGGTATGGTAACTGCTGGTGGTGAAGGAGACCAGACTACAAAGGTAAAGAGGAAGTTTACCCAAAAGGGCTTTGTAGATGAACACATACAAATGTATCTTTCTGCGCATATAAAGTGAGGTCCAACCTACCATTTGGTACAATGGTGGGTGAGTGACTTGGCATTTGTAATAAAGCGCAAGGATGCATGATGAACAGAGTCCAGTCTCTGTAAGATGGAGGAGGTTGCATGCATATACAACAAGTCACCATAATCAATTACAGAGAGAAAAGTGGCCTGAACAAGCTTCTTTCTAGTCCCCAAAGTCCCCAGAGACAGTACAAAAAAAAAAATGCATGAAATGAAATGTATGCATTCACTACTGTAAGTCGCTCTGGATAAGAGCGTCTGCTAAATGACTAAAATGTAAATGTAAATGTTTCTAGCCATAAGCAGGAATCAAGTCTTGTTACGAAAACAAAAACCCAATTTCAATTTAAGCTTTGTCACAAGATTATCCACGTGAACTTTAAAAGACAAATTGTCATCCAACCAAATACCTAGGTATTTCTGGGATGTGAATCAATATCATTAATCAACCACTGTACTGCTTCAGTCCTTTGATTGTGTAACAGGAAAGAGAGAGATTAGAACAACAGCAGGAGCAGAAATACTCCTTTGATTCTCTCAGCGGGGACTGAAGGCCTTACACTATCAGATAAAACTACTACAGAAACACTGACTGCAAAACATTCAATCTCTGGAAAAGACACCGGTCAGATACGGCCAATAGAGGACATGATAGATTGGTTACCAATAGAGGACATGATAGATTGGTTACCAATAGAGGACATGATAGATTGGTTACCAATAGAGGACATGATAGATTGGTTACCAATAGAGGACATCATAGATTGGTTACCAATAGAGGACATGATAGATTGGTAACCAATAGAGGACATGATAGATTGGTTACCAATAGAGGACATGATAGATTGGTTGATTGAGAGATTGATCGATCTGAACATTATGGACATGGGGGCCACTTACGTCGATGGCGTCCCTCTCGAAGATGCGTAGCTGCAGGAAGAGTTCCAGTTTGATCTTCCTCTCCTGAAACAGGTCTTCCATCTGAGCCTGGGCCTCGTCCAGCTGCTGTAGGACACTCTGGATGTGGGCCATGGAGCTGTTGTGGGGAGTCTTGTTACTGGAGATAGCAGAGTCCCTGTGTGGAGGCCAGAGTCAGAGGTTAGATAGGTCAACACACACATTAAATACACTCCTTTCAATATCATGAATGACATGTAACACTGTAGGTGGTGGAACAGCTAGAAGAGTTTAATTATGTTAGATGGCATGCTCTTAGAAGCTTCAAATGCACCTCTGTTGCCTCTTAATGGTAGGGTAAATACAGCCTTGGGGGACAGTAATACTGCTCTACAATGCTGAACAGTTCTAAATAAACACAAAACTACCTTTATTACTTGGTAAATTAACTCAGATCTACAAAAGTAGAGGGGGTAGCATATTTCTATGGCGGGTAGGGGCTAGAAGGGATGGATTTAGGATGGAGGATGAGTGCGCTATGAGCTACCTGAGCTGCTGGATGAGGTCCTCTCCCTCCTTGATGACGTTGACAGTGGCCTGCAGGGTGGTCTGTTGCTGCTGGCCGAAGCGTTTGATCAGGTCCTGCACCGCCTCCACAGACTCAGCATACACATCATCCAGCAGCTCCTTCTGCAGCTCCTCCAACCACGTCCACAGCTGCATGGGCACACAGTGACAGACAGCCCAGGCAGCCAATCAGAAATACAGTAAGAGGTCTGCCGGCCAATCACACGAGAGCAACTTGTTACGCTACAAACACACTAGAAAGGTAAAGGAGCTGACTGCTGTCACACAGAGAGCCAGGTAAAGAAGGACAAAGCAGAGGAGAGAGAAAGAGGAGTGAAGGAGGGAGCTGCATTGAGTCATTGTGGCAGGATTAACCATCTGGTTATATTGGCAGGGTGGGCCAAACTAAAGTACCCGTACCAGCAGGTAGGACCCTCCCTGCCCAATCTACTACCCACTGCTTTTTTTCTATGCATCCCAAATGGCACCCTATTCCCTATATAGTGCATTACTTATGACCAGCTCCAGTAGGGCCCTTTTCAAAATTCAAAGTGTGCTATGTAGGGAATAGGATGCCATTTAAGACCCAAAATGTGTTTTGTTCCAGTTCATACAGCTCTATTTTTCCATATTAACACACACAGACAGGCAAACACAACACAGGCTAAAAACAGAGGAGGAAAGTTGGAACTGGGCCTAATCCAACCACCTCTATACAACAGATGGGTATTATTACACCATATGGACACATAAAAGAAATGATGAATTCATATGCATATCAGGCCACCACCAACCACTGTGAGTCATATACTGTAAAGATGATATCAATGTCAGCACACAGAGTAAAGCACAGCGCACTGGCACAGAACCTTTACAGAAAGGTTAATGCTCTTCATTAATGCCTAAACGAATGACACTGATTGAAACAACACAGGCTGCAAGTTAACGTTCTCATAAAAACTTCATGTTGTTTTTAGGAGACTACAGTGAAACACCACCTCTATAGGTAAACCTGCCACCTCTCTCTCAGCCACAACATTGAACAATGGGAAGAAACACTCATTCCAAAGGTCTGCCTTCGTACAAGGGAAACCTTTCAAACACAACACACATGTAATCTTCACCGCAAATAAAGGCATGACAAATTACAGCTTTGAATAGAAGGCATTTCAGAAACAGAACAGCTTCTTAAATTGTGGCAATAGCTCTAGGCTCCAGTCTAGTAGATGAGAGTAGTAGAGGGGGAGGAAGGCACTGTGTTTAGGCTGTTGGAGATGTGTGTTACGCTCAGGGAAATACGTCTATGTGTCAGTGTCACTTTGGGCAGCCCATCCACTGTCACAGGACACACACACACATCATTAAGTGATGATGACCGAGAAGCCGGTGTTTGGAGGATATATTGGCAGGGGTGTTGTTAGAGTTCCGGCAAACCGTGGCTTCCAGGGCATTATAATCACTTTTATATTACGGGTTACCAACATATTCAAATAATGATTTACATATTTTAATTAAAAATGTTATTTTAATGAATGTATTCATACTATTTCATCCTTCCACAAGATATAGTCCCGACACAAATCTAGGGTTGCTACCCAAGCTGGCTGGTCGTTTGTTCTATCGGTTCGGATGGCAGAGACGTGACCCAGTCATTAAGTCTTTTTGTTCTGTATCCATGGACGCGACCCAGTTGTTTGTTCATACTGGCTGAAAACATTCTTATCCCTTGCTTGCTAGCTAGCCAATAACGGCTAATTTACAGTCACATCAAACAGTGCAGCCAGAATAACAACAAAGGGGCTGGATTAGCATTTGTTTAAGCTGTTTTCTAGTGACATTTATTTGGATACATCCATAACAATGAGCTAATGATGCGCGATTTAAACTGGCATAGAAAATGTGCTCTCTCGTCAGGACACTGTTGTTCTGAGAAGCTAGCCAACAACACAGATAACACAATCACTTCAAACTGAAGCTGGAAAGACTGCAAACTAGCTGCACTTCATTTCGTTTGACCTGGTTTCTATTGATACTTCTTTGTATATATCCATAAAATGTATGCTGATTCTTGATTTCGACTGGCTGAAAAAGCTGCCTGCCTGTCTGTCTCATCCTGACTCGCGACACCTTCATTACTAAAGGACAGCTGGAGATCGAATTTGAATATTGAAACAATGTTGCAAATGTCGGAGAGGCATACAGAAAGATTTATACAAATCTCCTCTGTTAAAAACGAAATGCCAGTCTAAAAGAAATGTGAGATAATGTTTTTATAAATTGCCTGGCAGGGCTGATGAGACAGTGGATTGCGCATGCAGATGGAACAGAGTAAATATGCATTTTAACATCATAGATTTAGCCGGTGCTAATTTTTGGAATAGACAGGCTGGAATGCGGTTTTAACCAATCAGCATTCAGGATTAGACCCAGCCGTTGTATAAATACAATATAATGCCCGCATGCACACTTCTACTCTTCAGTGTGTGGGCAGTGTGTTGTGTGGCAGTACTAATGTAATACATTCTTCATGCCACTAAACTCCTGTATCAAACCTCTTATTACCCTGGCTGGCTGTCATCTCTTTCACAACACTAACTGGGCTGGGGCGAGGGGGAGGTTGAACTCCTTTAAAGGTTGAACTTAAACTTTTCTCAGGGTGAGCAGTGGAGAACCCTCTCACAGCCCTACCATAACAACATCTACACCAGATGTCATTACCACCTCTAGAGGGGTATCAATATTACAACAGCTAGCTGGCAGATCTCAATACACACAACTTTCTTTAATAGTTAAAAGGGTTTAAAGTCATTTCACACTCATATTCATGCAATTTAGTCGACTCTGAGCTATAGCCCTGACTAGAGACATACTGTAGATCAGTACCTGTTTTTTCAACAGGTACAGATCTACTGTATAAGCCTATAAGGGGACCCAGGCTCGTACCTCTTTGACGTGAGTATGGAAGGCCACAGACATGTCCAGGAGGACCTTACGTTGCTCCACGCGACGTACAAAGTCCTGGATGCGGTCCTCTAGCTGGTGGGCTGCCTGGTAGATCTCCTCTGGATCACATTCTCCTGTCTGGGCCAGCTGCTCTGCTGCCTCCAGCAGCTTGTCAGCGTTAGTATAGGTGTTCTGGACAGGGGGACATTAGAAGAGACATTATGCGGACTGCCACATTACAGGTAATTATATGAACATATGGGCTAATAATATATAAATGAATAAGTTCACAAACTATAATACTATTTTTCTCTGTGTGTGTGTGTCCCAGCTCACCTGGGCCACCTCCTCAAAGTCCTCGTGTCTCTTCTGCAAGGCCCGAGCTCTGTGTAGGGACTTCCCCACTCCGGTATGCTTACTGAGGAAGGCTTCACCATGGTTCTCTATCCAGTCCAGCACCTGCGCACGCACGCACGCACGCACGCACGCACGCACGCACGCACGCACGCACGCACGCACGCACGCACGCACACACACACACACACACACACACACACACACACACACACACACACACACACACACACAGGGGCAAGAGATTGAGAGACTGAAATACACCGGTATAGAGAGGGTTTGCCAGAGCCCTGTCTAATAAAGGCTGTTATTAGGACACTAGAGTGATGTAGCACATGCTCGATCACAACATCTGTGTACAGTGATAGGACTTTGGATAGTCGCTATTTGGAATCAGATACATTGAGCGTTTGATTGAGCCTGCCTGGCTAGAATGGAACCAATTAAATAGGCTAGTCCCGAAAGTACAAACCCAGCACTCCATGCAGGCTCAATTAAATGCTTGAAGCATTTGCAAGAAAACAGATACTAGTTGAACCCAGGTGTGGTGACTACTAGCCTACGAACAGGGATGTTATTGGTATGTACCCTATGAACAGGGATGTTATTGGTATGTACTGTATGAACAGGGATGTTATTGGTATGTACTGTATGAACAGGGATGTTATTGGTATGTACTGTATGAACAGGGATGTTATTGGTATGTACTGTATGCGCTGATCTGATGTGCTGCGCCACAAGGGGGAGCTTTGGGACTTTTAGCTTGACGAACTGTGTCTGGGACAGCTCTATAGATGGCCCTGTTCTGTCCAAGGCTACTGCCATAACATAATGCCTTCCCAGTTCAGACCCACCCTCTACCCTCTGCTCTGCATCACTGTGCCAAGTCTGGGCCTGCGTCTCAAACGGTTCCCTATTCCTAGTCCATAAGTTTTGGTCAAAAGTAGTGCACCATATAGGGAATAGGGTGTCATTTGGGACACAGCCTGGCACTTTTAATAAGGAAACATGGATGAAGAAATCCATAATCCACTACAGACCAACGTGTCAGCCTTTCTATGGACTGTGATAATATATCTCAGTTAATAACGGCCTTATTATTTATTGAACAGATGGGTGGCCAGTTGCCTCATCTCACTATTATTGCTGAACAGAAGAATAAACAGGATTTTGATAGTGGGTTTTTCAAGGTCTCTCCTCTTAGAGCGCATCATTCTATGGGACATATGGAACACGCAACACATTATGTGGCGGTAAATTGGATTACCATGGCAACTAGTACGTATCAGGAGAGAGAGAGAGAGAGAGATACAGAGAGAGAGATACAGAGAGAGAGATACAGAGAGAGAGATACAGAGAGAGAGATACAGAGAATAGAGAGCATGTCCACAGGGCACAGAGAAGTAGAAACCAGCTCAGTCCTAATCACAAGGGTCTGTCAGCCACTCACACAGATAAGTTTTCACTCAGAAACCCCAGGAGCCACTGAAAACGCTTTGAAGAAAGTGGAGACAGCTAAATGTACTCCGCAAAATTACAACACGGTTCTCTTTGGTGTTGAACATGCATGAAAATCAGGTTTTAGATTAATAAAACACTGTACAATAAGTATAGTGGTCTGTGACAATGATGGTAAAGTATCTGTGTATTATGTATTCTGTGTGTTTGTGTTTGAGTGTGTGTTTGTGTCATTGTGTGTGTGAGGTGTGAGTGTGTGTGTGTGTTGTTGTGTGTGTGTGTGTGCCTGCGTCTTCCTCAGCGTGTGTACCTGCTGGACGTCCTGTTGGAAGACACAGAGCTGCAGGCGCTGGTGCAGCCGGACCTTGCGGTGTTGCCAGATGTTTTCCAGTTGTCTCTGGTGGTGTAGCACCTCGTGGATGATGTCCAGTACGTGGTGCACCGCCTTGGAGTAGTTGGCCGAGGCCGTCAGCGAATCAGCACTGCCTGGGGTCAGGGGCCGCTGCAGCTTGTCCAATAGGGACTTCCCGTCTTGGCTCACCTGGGAGAGGAAAGGAGAAGATAGGAGAGATCCCAGGTGAGGTGGGGAAAAGGTTGACAATGAACTTTGAAAACACAACTGAATCGGAATTATGCAGGATTCCTTCAGTGCTGCAGATGCTATTTATTTGACTTTAAAGCACGACGACACAAAAAGGGCTAATCACCGACTAATCCCTTCAGTACATGAGCACTGGGCACTAGAATGTGTAGTGACTGCAGGCCCCATAGTACCTCAGAGTAGGCAGTGGTGATGTGCTCATAGAGTCCTGTGTGATGGTGGATGGTGTCCTCCAAGTCCTGTAGCTCAGAGGGCAGGTCTCCTTCTCCACACGCCTTACACCACGGCTCCACATTACCCATGTACTGGAGGAGACACACACACACACAATCACACATTGTAATGGTAATCACAAGGGTGTGTGTGCATGGTGGTGTGTGGTACAGAAAGTAAAAAGATCAAAACCAATAGCAGATTAAAGGTATATTATGCAAATTCTAAACGGCACATTAGTTCCACTATTTTAGAAGGGTTAAATAACGTCATGACTACCTAAATGTACCACAGCATTTGTATGTGCAATCATCCAACCACGGTAACTAGCGCACACAAAAACACTCTTGTTCTAAAATACTCAAACGTGTATAGATCAAAAACAGGCAATGAAAAATACTTATACTTGTCCTCGTGTCTGTCTATGTCTTTCTAACCCTCCCTCTCTGTCTCCGTCTGTCTGCCTCCCTTTCTGTCTGCCTGTCTGTCTGTTTAGTAAATCAGTAAATTACACATTCATGGCAGGGGATGAAAGCAACACATTGCCTTGCAGGCAGCCCTAGCTAGCATTATTATTAGCTCTGCATCATCCCAGCAGCGTACTACAATGCCATTAAGAGATAGGAACTATTTTCATCTGTTCCTGTGGGAGCTGGCCAGGGAGAGGAGGAGAGGAAAGTAGAACAGAAAGTAGAGGCACTTCAGGAGAATAATGATACAAAACAAGTGATTATTCTAGAAATGGAGGGATGAAGAGAGCGGAGATAAAAGACAAAGGCATCATCTCATTCCATTTTTTCAGTGCGTATCTCTCTCTTTGTGTCTCCTCAATCATCCCCCTTTTGTCCCCAGACTGACAGAGAGGTTTCAGTTTACCACAGCTTCACTAGAACCATGGTAAACAAACACAGACACACACAGCACTAAAACTTAGCTTCACATGCCAACCGCAAACAACCAGTAGAGTAGAGACAACACCTCCACTTGAATCAGTTTGTTGGAAAACATATGACAACAACTAAGTCCACATATAACATGGGCTACCAAACCAGCCTCTACCAAAGTAGGGTAAGATTCAATCCATGGAGTAGCTTCAAATCCTTGGGGATAGTAGGGTACACAAACCTGTAGTCTATAACAATACTGCCCACCCTGCTACTCTGGACATCTGGTTTCAACCTGACCTCATGCACTACAATAGAGGTGAAGAGAGAAGAAGGCAGAGAGGTTACAGAGAGAGGGAGGAGGAGAAAGACAGACAGAGAGAGGAGGGGGAGTTAAACGAGGCAGAGAGAGGTAAAGAGAGAGTCTCTGTAGGAGCACAGCGCTGGAACAGGTACTAGAGTGTTTTGGCCCTTTTCTGTTCAATCTGGAAAATCCCAATGTGTGTGTGTGCGAGTGTTGTTGTTGTTTGTGTGTGTATGTGTGTGTACTTCCTCCTCACCTGGTCAACCTTCAGGTGGAAGGCAGCAGACATCTCCAGTAGGGTGGAGCGTTCGTCCAAGGCAGCAGCGAAGGCCTTCCACTCCTGCTCCAACTGACCTGAGATCTGCTGGATCTGCTGCGAAGCGTAGTGACCAGACTCCAACAGCCGGTTCCCCACAGACATGATGCGGTTGATATTTACATAGACATTCTGGAAGGAGAGTGGAGGAGACATATTAGATATTCTGTAAGAGTGGAGAAGACATGACGAGGTTAATAGTTACATAGATATTCTGTAAGGAGAGAGGGGGGGCCATGACAGACATTCTGTGAGGAGAGGGGAGTAAAGTGTTACCAATAATCACATAGACAGAGATAGAGCGGGAAGGAGACAGAGAGGGAGGGAGGGAGACAGACAAACAGGGTGACAGACAGACAGAAAGGGAGGGCGACAGGGAGGGAGTCACAGACAGGCAGGAAGGGAGGAGGGAGGGAGGGAGACAGAGAGGGGCGGAGACGGACAAGCATAAAGACAGACAGAGACAGAGAGAGAAGGAGACAGAAACACAGACAGACCGGCAGACCTAGATGGAGGGAGACAGACAGAGAGAGAGGGAGGGTTAGAAAGACATAGATCAGCACAGGGTGGGCCATGGCTACAGACCCGGCCACAGGAGGGCCTACATCAATAGTAAGGGCTTGGGAGGCTGGTGAGAAGTTAACACAGAACACACACACAACACAACCTACTGTACACACACAACCTACTGTACACACACACACAACCAAGTCCAAATCAAACACAAAAACCCAGAGAGACTATTACTCACTGAGAAGAGAACAGAACCCCTCCAGTCCAAACAAAAACACCAGCAAGCCTCGGCCTCTACTCTCTTATGTTACAGTGAACAGAGGGGAGGTAAAATATCAACTGGAAACAGCCAATAAGGGGACTACTACCACAGTGCTAAGTGCCTGTATTGTGAAACCAAATAAAGCTGCATCCTGTCGAGAAAATACATAGAATGGTCACGCCAGGAATGTGTCCAGAATTGAGAATGTCAGTGAAGTCAAAACAAAAGAATATTGAGCATTTTCAGTAAAGTAAAAAAACACTTGAGATTCATGGTAAATTACATGTTACAACATTTTAAAATGCTAAACTGCTGAACCAACAAATGCAGCCAATCAAAAGATTAAGGAAGTGACGGTGAGTGTGCAGCAGGCAGCTGATGTTAGTTATCCAGTGAAGCGTAGTGAGCCGAGCGGAGTGGAGGGGCTACACCCGTGGGAGAGGAGGAAGTCCCTCTAGTCTGACCACATGTCCACATGCATCCACTCAGCCAGCCCCGACGGACGCCCACAGCACTGTGTGTGGCTGGGTGGGGACAGAGAAGGGGACGGAAGGTGCGGATAAGGGAGGGCATAGCAGGAGATCCACCCAGACAGAAAGAGGTTCAGTCACGGGTCATGAGTTTCTCCCTCTCCTTTATCACCAATATCACAGGGCTTAAGGCTACACCGCTCACTGCTGCTCAAAACAAACCCTTTGGATGGGTTTGATTGTAGTAGTACAACTTCCAATCCAAAGAAAAGTGAATAGGGGGATCTAGTTTATGGTACAGTCACACACAGGCTGTGTTGTACTAAAACAGTGGTCATTACTTTCGAGTCCTATTGGATCTAGTACAGCTCAACAATGGCCAAGCTTCCCTTGTTTGAGAAGCCCTTTTAGTAGGCTTCCTCTTTCACGTGGTCAGAGCTACAAGGTTCTCCCAATGGTCTAATGAGGTGTTTATGGGAGACGAGCTCTCGCTGCCAGCTGTGGACACACACACAGTTGATGAGTTCTCGCTGCCTGCTGTAGAGATCTACGGCATGCTGGGTAATTAGCATCTGTCGGTTAGGGATCGATACCCTCCCTGACGCTGTCAGCGTCATCCTACTACTCACACACTAAAACCAAAACAACAAAAGAACAACACGATGTCCCTTTAAAAGCTGTTGTGACAAGATAGACAAAGATCAGCAAACACAAATGAATTATTCCATTTTACATGCAGGGCTGTTAGCATTCAATTACCCCTTTTATCTAAATGAGAGGCTTTAATGAATCACACAAAACCGCAGTGTGTTCTGAAACAGAGGTGGGTGAATCCTCATTATACTAATCCATAGCAGGGGAACATCAATGGACCAATGTTCAACATCTCTGTCTGTCTGCAAACACTTTTTAAAGTGATGAGAGTTGAGAACACCACACGCGGACAAACAGACAGACATACGGACAGACAGAACGGACACACAGGGCTGGGCTAGATAAAGACATCTGCCCTCCTGAAAAACGACAAACGCCTCTGACTCTGACGACATCTGTGAAGCATTCAAATGTAAGGCTAAATAACAGTCTCTCTCCACTACATGGCTTTGTTCCTGGATGTAAAACGACAGACAGCATGGTATCTTAGCCAGGGGGAGCTAGACAGAGCGCAGGCCTAATGTAAAACTCCTGGAGGACCCGGGTTAAAGGGAAAGTAAACACTGGGTCAGGCCTCTGCATAGTATCCATTGACTGATCACATTACATACGCCACCAAGGCTTACCCACACAGCAGCATACCACAGAACCTTCCTCTGTCTCTCAAGCATCGCACATACTGAGCACTTAGAGCGGGAGGGTCCACTCCACAGAGGAAGATACTGACACTAATACTGCTGTCACAAAGCCCATTTTTGCATGGCAAAATATGAAGTGTGGCCGCTTTCCATCTCCACATCCCAGACTTGGGGAATTGAAAACAAATGCAATCAAGAGTTATTTGTCTACGCCAAAGGGACTGGTCCGACGTGAACATGTTTCCATTTTGTTTTCGGTGTAAACGAACAAACAACATTACAGATAGGAGATAGGATCAGGATGGAACAGGAAGAACTAATCAATGAGACTGACACAGTAATGGAGGTCTTGGCATATGCCATTAACCCAAGTCTGAGTCCCAAATGGCACCCTATTCCCAATATAGTGCACTACTTTTGACCTGGGTCCATATGGCTCTAGTCAAAAGTGGTGCACTATGTAGGGAATAGGGTGCCATTTGGGACAGAGACCTAGGCTCATAGACTCTGAGAGGGTGAGGGGGGGGGAATGTCTTGAACAGGAAGCACCTGGGGTTACTGGCTAGCGTTCTCCAAAATAAGGAACATGACAGAAAGACTATTTTTATTTCATATTTACCTTGTTAATATTCACACAGAGAGGAGAGAGACACTAGGAGACTAGGCCACAATGACATCACATGTCCATTCTAGCATTACCATTTCTATTATGTGTTTCAAACAGGCTTCCATTGTGCCGCTATCAGATGGCCATCTGCTTTTCTATTGAACTGGTTTTGAATTTCTGTCAATAGTCAAGGGCACGTTCCTCCCCAAAGTGGAACCATAGAGTGTAATGTTACAACAACACCAGAGGGGGCAGTCTACCATCACATCTCCATATTACAAATGACATAATCATAGATGATCATCATCAGCCCCAGCCTAAATGGCTGAACTCTCGTCTAGCTGGGGAATCTGGGATATTGGGATATTTACTCAAGGTGGCAAAAAGCAGATTTAACACAACAGTGAACACATTAACACATTGTGATTACTACTGCTGCTGTCCATTATGCTTCATTGTGATAATCTTCCCTTTCAAACGCACGCACACATTTTACCCTCACAGTATCATCATCAGCAACTAGCTCTACCTCCCAAATATCATCCTGGCAGTCACATAGTCTTTCTAGTCAACAGGAAGCATGGCATCCTGGGGAAAAGGGGGCGTCAGTGCCTGTTTCAGAGTCCCCCTGCCTGTTGTTGACACTGCACACTGATGGCTAAGTCATGCACAATAATGCCTGTGTGACTGTGACCAGGGCTGGGTCTGGTGAACCCCCTCCCTCAATGGGGCTGTCTGTCAGCTTCTCAAAACAAGCTAGGCTGGCTTAGCACAAAATAACTCCATAAACAAGCAAGATCATACTAAATGATAAGAGGATAACATTTAATTGTATAGAGCAGTGGTTCCCAAACTGTTAGGGGTCAGCAGAAAAAATAAATACAAATATTCTTTTCAGGAACTCAGTCCGGATTTAAACTTTACACTTATAGAGGAATATGTCCAAGGAAACAATGTCATACAGTGTAATTGTACTTAGTGTAAGTGTACTTTACAGTATTAGACCACCATATAATCTACAGCTAGGTTCCACAACTGGCAGCCTGCGAGCTGAATTCATTGCTAAACATAAAAGACTGTAAAAACATCAGGAAATTTGTTCCAAGTGACTGTAATTTAGGAAATCTGTTCCCAAGTATTTCCATGCATAATAGAGAGATGTGATCATATACAAATGTAAGCAAGGTTTGAAATTATTATGTTTTAGTCAAAAATGATATCTGTTTGAGCTTCTTGCGGTCAATTTGTAGTCTAGAAATGATTTGTATTTATGTTCCGGCCCCAAGACCATCCGCTCAAGAAAAAAATCGGCCCGCGGCTGAATCTAGTTGATGATCTAGAGAATCCGAAAATACAGTAAAACAAAAAGTTAGGGCTTCAATTCATTCCCTCATTTTCCCCTGGTTGGCCCCATGAGCAGCAGAGAGTAGATGGGGGCCGGAGCTAGGGCCCTGTACTGACTACTGACAGCCAGGGCAAGGCAAAGGGGAGGGCTGGAGAGGGCAAGGATGAGTGGAGGGAGGGAGGAAGAGAGGGCAGAGAGACCAAGTGATTTATCAGCTTCCCCTACAGAACACAGCTAGGGCCTTTAACCCTGCAGGCAGCCAGGGAGGGTCAGGACAGTTAGCACACACATACACACACACATACAGACAGACACACATACAGACAGACACACACATACAGACAGACACATACACACAGACACGCACACACAAACAGACAGACAGACAGACAGACAGACAGACAGACAGACAGAGACAGACAGACACATACAGACACACACATACAGACAGACACATACAGACAGACAGACAAACACACAAACACACACAGGCAGGAAATGGACGGCTTGTCTCAACCTCACACTGCATGTGGTAGGTACTGGGAGGACTGTTTAGTTTAACCCATCATTATGTGGCCCTTTTAAGGGGGGGTGACTATAAATAAGCTATAGATGACTATAAATAAGGTATAGATGACTATAAATAAGCTATAGATGACTATAATTAAGCTATAGATGACTATAAATAAGGTATAGTTGACTATAAATAAGGTATAGATGACTATAAATAAGCTATAGATGACTATAAATAAGCTATAGATGACTATAAATAAGGTATAGATGACTATAAATAAGGTATAGATGACTATAAATAAGGTATAGTTGACTATAATTAAGGTATAGATGACTATAAATAAGGTATAGATGACTATAAATAAGCTATAGATGACTATAAATAAGGTATAGATGACTATAAATAAGGTATAGTTGACTATAAATACGCTATAGATGACTATAAATAAGCTATAGATGACTATAAATAAGGTATAGTTGACTATAATTAAGGTATAGATGACTATAAATAAGGTATAGATGACTATAAATAAGCTATAGATGACTATAAATAAGGTATAGATGACTATAAATAAGGTATAGTTGACTATAATTAAGCTATAGATGACTATAAATAAGCTATAGATGACTATAAATAAGCTATAGATGACTATAAATGAGCTATAGATGACTATAAATAAGGTATAGATGACTATAAATAAGCTATAGATGACTATAAATAAGCTATAGATGACTATAAATAAGCTATAGATGACTATAAATGAGCTATAGATGACTATAAATAAGGTATAGATGACTATAAATAAGGTATAGTTGACTATAAATACGCTATAGATGACTATAAATAAGCTATAGATGACTATAAATAAGGTATAGTTGACTATAAATAAGCTATAGATGACTATAAATAAGGTATAGATGACTATAAATAAGGTATAGTTGACTATAAATAAGGTATAGATGACTATAAATAAGCTATAGATGACTATAAATAAGCTATAGATGACTATAAATAAGGTATAGATGACTATAAATAAGGTATAGATGACTATAAATAAGGTATAGTTGACTATAAATACGCTATAGATGACTATAAATAAGCTATAGATGACTATAAATAAGCTATAGATGACTATAAATAAGGTATAGATTACTATAAATTATAAATAAGGTATAGATGACTATAAATAAGGTATAGATGACTATAAATAAGGTATAGATGACTATAAATAAGGTATAGTTGACTATAAATACGCTATAGATGACTATAAATAAGGTATAGATGACTATAAATAAGGTATAGTTGACTATAAATACGCTATAGATGACTATAAATAAGGTATAGATGACTATAAATAAGGTATAGATGACTATAAATAAGGTATAGATGACTATAAATAAGCTATAGATGACTATAAATAAGGTATAGATTACTATAAATTATAAATAAGGTATAGATGACTATAAATAAGCTATAGATGACTATAAATGAGCTATAGATGACTATAAATAAGGTATAGATGACTATAAATAAGGTATAGTTGACTATAAATACGCTATAGATGACTATAAATAAGCTATAGATGACTATAAATAAGGTATAGTTGACTATAAATAAGCTATAGATGACTATAAATAAGGTATAGATGACTATAAATAAGGTATAGTTGACTATAAATAAGGTATAGATGACTATAAATAAGCTATAGATGACTATAAATAAGCTATAGATGACTATAAATAAGGTATAGATGACTATAAATAAGGTATAGATGACTATAAATAAGGTATAGTTGACTATAAATACGCTATAGATGACTATAAATAAGCTATAGATGACTATAAATAAGCTATAGATGACTATAAATAAGGTATAGATTACTATAAATTATAAATAAGGTATAGATGACTATAAATAAGGTATAGATGACTATAAATAAGGTATAGATGACTATAAATAAGGTATAGTTGACTATAAATACGCTATAGATGACTATAAATAAGGTATAGATGACTATAAATAAGGTATAGTTGACTATAAATACGCTATAGATGACTATAAATAAGGTATAGATGACTATAAATAAGGTATAGATGACTATAAATAAGGTATAGATGACTATAAATAAGCTATAGATGACTATAAATAAGGTATAGATTACTATAAATTATAAATAAGGTATAGATGACTATAAATAAGGTATAGTTGACTATAAATACGCTATAGATGACTATAAATAAGGTATAGATGACTATAAATAAGCTATAGATGACTATAAATACGCTATAGATGACTATAAATAAGGTATAGATGACTATAAATAAGGTATAGATGACTATAAATAAGCTATAGATGACTATAAATAAGGTATAGTTGACTATAAATACGCTATAGATGACTATAAATAAGGTATAGATTACTATAAATAAGGTATAGATGACTATAAATAAGGTATAGATGACTATAAATAAGGTATAGATGACTATAAATAAGGTATAGTTGACTATAAATTTGACTATAAATAAGGTATAGTTGACTATAAATAAGCTATAGATGACTATAAATAAGGTATAGATGACTATAAATAAGGTATAGATGACTATAAATAAGGTATAGTTGACTATAAATAAGGTATAGTTGACTATAAATACGCTATAGATGACTATAAATAAGCTATAGATGACTATAAATACGCTATAGATGACTGTCAATACGCTTCAATGTATTTTAACACAAAGCTGAGGGGTACAGTAGTTTATGGTCATTGGGTTAAACCACTGAGTCAATTAGTAATGTAGAAGTGTGTATTCTTACCATACAGTTCATGGCAAAGTGGTTGTGCTGGGTCTGCAGCTCCCCGGCATGCTGGTGGTTCCCTCCTATCTCTGTGTAGCTGGTCAGGAACAGGCCCTTGTTGTGCATGATCCAGTCAAACATCTGTGGACGGCGCGATACACACACAGCCATGGGCACACAAACACGCACGCAGGCAGGCACAAGCACACAGAAGATCTCTATTAGCAGGTACTGTATCTTACAGCTCTGGGGGTGAGAGCGAGAGAGAGGGGGTGGGGCTGGGCTAAAGGCTGAGGACATGGATGTTTGGACACTCAGGAAGGCAGATGGAATGACTCCACTCCACTGTACTGAACTGTGTGTCACCCTGACCCTAGTGTCATGTTGTCATACTGCCTAGACTCGTGATGTTGCCCCTGGGAACGCCAGACAGCTGGTAGAGGTTCGTATCACCCTGGAGGGACCTCTAGCTAGCATGACAAGAAAGCTCAGCGTGACAGCTACCATTTCAACTTGACCTCGGAGACATGCTTTAATAACCGGGGACAATAATGACATGCCCGGGGAGGAAGAGGAGGAGGAAGAGGATGAGGTGGTAGTGTAGGAAGAGGAGGAGGAAGAGGAGGTGGTGGTGGGGAGATGTAATTAAAGCTTTGCTCTGACTAACTGACAAACATGTCTGTTTCCACAGTAGGGAGGCATCACATCACCATCTGGCTGATAGCTGCATGACATCCATATAACTGTAGCTGGGTCTATGCACACTGACAGGCTATGGGCCATTACAGTATACTACAACAAGCACCATTACTCCTGCAGCTACTTATCCCATTATGTTTGCTATGAAGTAATATTCTCAGTGCAAATCCAGATTTCACTGGTGAGCTTGGGATGCTTTCTTTCTAGTTATGAATGCTAGGATGAGAGATATGGACTAAAATGTGAGTCCTTTGAATAGAAACAAGCCTTGTTCTATTAACACAAAAGTGAAAGTAGTGTGTAGTTAGTTCATAACATACCTTCTCTGCATCCTGCTCAAACAGCCGCAGCTGGAAGCACTGGTCCAGTTTCAGCTTGCGCATGTGCCACAGCTGCTGCAGGTGCTGGCGTGTGCCATGCAGCTTGTCCAGCAGGGCACTCACTTTGGGAACCAGGTTGTGGGCATCTGGGTGGCCTGTGAGCCCATCGTTAGCATCCATTCCCCCGCCGCCACGGTTAGTGTAGACTCCAGGGGTGACACCGCCCTGCTGAAGCCTCTGGAGCAGCCTGCGTCCCTGTGTGTCCAACTCCTCCACCGAGGCCTTGGTGGCCCTCTTCTTGAGCGAGGCGTGTTCCTCCATAAGGCGCCGTGCTCCCTCCAGGTCGCGCGGAAGGTCACGCTGCGCTAAGGTCTCCTGCAGCTCCTCCAGCCGTGCCAAAGCCCGGGCGGAATCGCCGGCGAAGTCCTCGAAGGCCACGCGCACCTCGATCCACTCGTCGTGGTCATACTCCAGGCTGCCCTCGAAGTCTGACGTCAGCTGGGAGGGGTCCACCACCTTGGTCAGGCCCTCGAGAGACACCATGACCGTCTGGAGGAAGAGGGAGGGTTCAGACACTAATATAAACAGCAGTCTGTGAGGAAGAGGGAGGGTTCAGACACTAATATAAACAGCAGTCTGTGAGGAAGAGGGAGGGTTCAGACACTAATATAAACAGCAGTCTGTGAGGAAGAGGGAGGGTTCAGACACTAATATAAACAGCAGTCTGTGAGGAAGAGGGAGGGTTCAGACACTAAAAGCAGTCTGTGAGGAAGGTATGGAAGGAGATCCGAGAAGTAGAATGTCATCTTATGACACTTAGACGTCATTCTTATTCTATGGGAGAAGCCCAATGAAATTACACCCTGATGCACGAAACGCCTGAGATGCAGATATCATTATTAACGACTATCATGTTACTAAACCAACTGAATAGATTATGCTATCGCTGTGAGTCAAAATTCTATAACCAACATAATTAAACATGGATTATGAGGAGTGGTCAACAACAGATCTATTACGTCCAATGTTCACTTGAAAAGGTGGGCAAAAACATTCCAGGAATTTTAGCTGCAGCCATAACACATAAAATCCCTATGAGATAACATCAGCACATGCAGTATCCACAGCTCTTCAAAGCCCATTCATGTGTATGTTGTGTATTCTTTAGCAGTGGGCTCAGGTTAACGCCAATCTGGATGTCCCTAATCAGACTGCCCTCTTTACTGAGACTCTGCTCTCTCTGAGGCCCAAATATCCTTGTTCCACTCTAAATAGGTCAGAACTAAATTTAACAGCTCCAGCTTCCTACCCACACGGGACTCTCTGTCACAGCTTTAATATCACTTTCCAATTCCACACAACACTTCCTAGGGCTCATAACGACATCTTGGAACACTTGTACACAACTTTAATTCAATTTGAAGGCAAACAATTCATTTGAACAAAAATGAAGAAAAACATTCACATTGCAAACTAATTTCCTCATGCCTTACAACTCCAGAGACTACAAACATATTCTCAGTATAGCCTAAAGATGATTAAGACATACAATCTCCTCAGACACTTTTGGGAAAAGATCCACATCTGAGGATCGATTCAAAGCGGTTGAGTCATTTTGCTATAGTACTTTTCTCAGAACCCATAAGGCAACCTCGCGCTAGGTAACTTGCTTGCTCAAATTATTCTGTATGAATGTCATCACAAGAGACTATGCAGGGTGGACCTACCTCAAATTCAAACTTGGAGCTCCCAAAATTGGTCCTCTGTTTCTGCCAGAAGTTGTCTGGTTTGATGATGAGGGCGACGTGGATGCAGGAAGGGAAGGACTCCTGCAGGATCTTCAGCAGAGGCTTGATGCTGTCCCACTTAGAGCCTCGCATGTCAACGATGACCGTGAAGCCATGTCTGCTCACCTCCTCACTGAGACAAACCAAGACCACAAGCAGCCATGAAATTCACAAATCACCACTCAAATATTTTGTTTACTTCCATGACAAAAAACTATTGTTAATATTCAAATGAAAATGAAATGGGTGGTGAAAATTTCTTTCACCAGGTGCCTCAGAATTTTTTAAATAAAATGTAACCGTTGAGATGTTCAATGACTCGCTTACCAAAAGTGTCCCACTGCAAAAGCACCATAAAAGGATATCCCCAGTGTTTAAGGCTTAACCTGAGTGTCTCACAGCGCAGAAGGAAGCCCTGTGCTCTGAACTAAATCACTATGACTTCACTCTCTGAAAAGACCAGCCCAGCCGTCTCCCAGAGAGAAACAATAAGAAAACAGTGGGAGAGAACGAGTGAACCGGAGAGAGAGCCAAATACAAAGTGAGAGAGAGATAAAGTGAGAGCGAGAGTTTGTTTGTGTGTATAAAAGAGAGAGTAAAACTGCCCTTCCGCTGAGTGGACAGCACAGACAGTCTCGCCGAGGTAACGTTCCACTAGCAACTCTGCTAGCCAACCGCCCACGCCACCCACGTCCTAGTCCAGACCGACGCCCCTTCCCTCCGGATGCCACCCGCACCAGATCCCCTACACTGTTTTCCTAACCACTAGTCAGCCTCCAGGCTAGTATCCAATAACACTGAAAACAGACAGAGAAGAGGAGAAGCTTGCCTGCAGCTAAACAGCACAGAGAGAGAGAGCGAAAAGGAGATCTGGCCTGAGAATATCTATCTGCAGTTAGTTATTAGTAAGTGACCCACTCTGCTGTGCTCTCCTCTCCTCTGCTCTGCTCTGCCTGCCTGCCTGCCTGGCGTCATCAGCCCCTACAGAGAGAGGCCCAGGGGGAGTCTAACCTACATACAGCCCTGGACTGCACTGCACTACACTACAAACACACACGCACGCACGCGCACACACACACATACACACGCATACAGACAGACACACACAAACAGACACACACGCGCACACATACTGTATACTGAGTAAACTATGTCAACAGTCAGTGGTAAAGTGGTAACGGTACTGCACCAGGCTGAGGGTTGGAGTATAATATTCTCTCTAACGCTGCACAGGGAGGTGGCTGCTTAAAAGGAAGAGTCTATTTCAAATAAAGCAGAGGGAAATCACGGTTGGGGAGTAGTTGAATTTGAAAACACACAGTGATACACAGGTTGTAGTCTGGGGAGGGTTGCCTCGTTCACGCTGGACTCCAATAGAATGTGACACGGAGGAGAGTCAACAAGCTGGTTTTCATTATCCAACTTTCAGAGTTAATACTGTGTGTGTGTGTGTGTGTGTGTGTGTGTGTGTGTGTGTGTGTGTGTGTGTGTGTGTGTGTGTGTGTGTGTGTGTGTGTGTGTGTGTGTGTGTGTGTCAATGTCTGTGTGTGTGTGTGTGTAGTGCAGGGAAAGGAGGCCGGGCTGGGTTCAACAGTGTGTTCAGTTACCATTTATGTATAAGAAACAGTACCTGGGGATACCAGCGAGGTAGGCTATGAGTCTGCGGAGGTCCTCTGTTCGTATTCTGTCATGGTTACTCCTGGCTGGGAAGGTAAGGACGGGACCCCCACGTTTATCTCGGCCACCTGGGGAACACATGAACCAGGACCATGAGAAACACACAACAACGGACAACCACTAAACAGGGATTTACAAATCCTGCTAGTTGTCCTCACCTTTTACAGTATAATGGACTCTTATCGTAATACTGGCAACTGAAGAATGGATTACTATTTTACAGTAATAGGAGTACTTTGAGGTAAAATCACTCATCATATTTATAGCTGTTTACAGCATACATATTGCAAAAATCACTAAAGCTGGAGACTCATATCTCCCTCACTAGCTTTAAGCACCAGCTGTCAGAGCAGCACACAGATCACTGTACCTGTACATAGCCCATCTGTAAATAGCCCATCCAACTACCTCATCCCCATACTGTTATTTTTTTTAATGTATTTTCTTTGCTCCTTTGCACCCCAGTATCTCTACTTGCACATTCATCTTCTGCACATCTATCACTCCAGTGTTTAATTGCTAAATTGTAATTATTTCGTCACTATGGCCTTTTTATTGCCTTACCTCCCTTATCTTATTTGTACACACTGTATATAGACTTTTTCTATTGTTTTATTGACTGTTTGTTTGTTTATTCCATGTATAACTCTGTGTTGTTGTTTGGTTCGCACTGCTTTGCTTATCTTGGGCAGGTCGCAGTTGTAAATGAGAACTTGTTCTCAAATAGCCTACCTGGTTAAATAAAGGTGAAATAAAAAAATTATAAAAATAAAAATACTTTATAGCTTTTAGTTAGAGGCAAGACTAAGTCATGAGTCTTGACATGACTAACTCATGTCAGCAGTAAGTCACAGCAGGTCAGGGTCATGACACAGTTCACACAGAGAGCTCCACTCACAGCTTAGCTGAAGCTACATCTCCTCGCAGAGGAAGCCTTGCCTGCCTGATGTTTCCCTGTGTTGTAGGCTGTTTTTCCCACCATAATGTGCTGCCTATTCCCAGTGCCCTGTAGTAAATGTAGAGCTGCAGTGAATCATGTGAGGTCGTTTGTGTGTGTGTGTGTGTGTGTGTGTGTGTGTGTGTATTCCCATGACATTCTACAGACCATATAGAATGGTAAACACCATGGATCAGAGACATTGTGTTTCTCACCTGATATGAAGGCAACCTTTTCTTTAAGGATGGGCAGAACGTCTATGGCCTTCATCTCCTCATTTCGATGAAACCCTGAAATAAACAGGGAAATGCAGTCAGCCAGAACAGCAAATCAGACCATCAAGGTTTAGTTTTGGATTGAAGTTGACTTGATAACATGATGTCAGTCAATCAGTCATGTTCTCATCACTACTAATACACAACCTGCTTTGGGTTAGGACTGAAAAAGTTCAGAGCCACAGAGTACCAGTCTGTTAAAAATCAGTCTCTGAAGTTGACCCAGTTCCAGAAGCAGAACCCTGACATGAGATGAAATCAGCCATCTCTTCGTCATTACAACCCTATGACAGGTTGAACTCTTGAGAAGGCCTAATGAGAGTTCAGGATGGTGACAACCACTAATAACAACAAAAATAGACCATACAAGTTATGAGTATTATCATGAACAGAGAGGTTAAATCCTTAATGTACAACCAAGCAGTCAAAGAGACACAGTAGTGACTAGATAGATAGCATCATAGCTATAGCGCTGTACTCTGGTCTTAACTCATATCCTCACCTACTCACCAGATGGCTTACACTCAATATAGAGAGCAATCCCCCCCCCCCCCCCCCACACACACACACACACAGGTGTATGTACGACCACACACACATACCTTTACATTGTGTCATAGCATCATAGCACAGCCTGTAAATTAGACCTGAGTAGATCCTGTTGTCATACACTGTAGTAATAATAGGTTGATGTCTACTGAACTGACTAGAGCAGCAGCTTACTGTGTTAGACCTGGTAGAGTAGCAGCTTACTGTGTTAGACCTGGTAGAGCAGCAGCTTACTGTGGTAGACCTGGTAGAGCAGCAGTTTCCTGTGTTAGACCTGGTAGAGCAGCAGCTTACTGTGTTAGACCTGGTAGAGCAGCAGTTTACTGTGTTAGACCTGGTAGAGCAGCAGTTTACTGTGTTAGACCTGGTAGAGCAGCAGTTTACTGTGTTAGACCTGGTAGAGCTGCAGTTTCCTGTGTTAGACCTGGTAGAGCAGCAGCTTACTGTGTTAGACCTGGTAGAGCAGCAGCTTACTGTGTTAGACCTGGTAGAGCAGCAGCTTACTGTGTTAGACCTGGTAGAGCAGCAGTTTACTGTGTTAGACCTGGTAGAGCAGCAGTTTACTGTGTTAGACCTGGTAGAGCAGCAGTTTACTGTGTTAGACCTGGTAGAGCAGCAGCTTACTGTGTTAGACCTGGTAGAGCAGCAGTTTACTGTGTTAGACCTGGTAGAGCAGCAGTTTACTGTGTTAGACCTGGTAGAGCAGCAGTTTACTGTGTTAGACCTGGTAGAGCTGCAGTTTACTGTGTTAGACCTGGTAGAGCTGCAGTTTCCTGTGTTAGACCTGGTAGAGCAGCAGCTTACTGTGTTAGACCTGGTAGAGCAGCAGCTTACTGTGTTAGACCTGGTAGAGCAGCAGTTTACTGTGTTAGACCTGGTAGAGCAGCAGTTTACTGTGTTAGACCTGGTAGAGCAGCAGTTTACTGTGTTAGACCTGGTAGAGCTGCAGTTTCCTGTGTTAGACCTAGTAGAGCAGCAGTTTACTGTGTTAGACCTGGTAGAGCTGCAGTTTCCTTAACTACTAAACTGGAGAGAGGAAACAGAGACAGAGAGAGGGAGAGAAAAAGAGCGAGTGAGAGAGAAAGAGAGAGCGAGCAAGAGAGGGAAAGAGAGAGAGCGAGAGGGAGGGAGAGAGAGAGGGCTCTATTTCAAATAAAGCAGAGGGAAATCACAGTTGGGGAGGAGTCGAATTTGAAAACACACAACGATACACAGGTTGTAGTCTGGGGAGGGTTGCCTCGTTCACGCTGGACTCCAATAGAATGTGGCACGGAGGAGAGTCAACAAGCTGGTTTTCATTATCCAACTTTCAGAGTTAATACTGTGTGTGTGTGTGTGTGTGTGTGTGTGTGTGTGTGTGTGTGTATGTGTGTGTAGTGCTGGGAAAGGAAGCTCCGAGGCCTATGCTCTCACTCTGAATATTTTATGGACATGCTAATAGGCAGTAGCTAGGCTTTATCTCCTGCAAACCTGCAACGTAATATATTTCCCACTCCCTGTTCCACCTCATGGGGAGAGCTGGTTTGTGTCCCAAATGGCACTCTATTCTACATGGGGTCTGGTCAAAAGTAGTGCAATAAATAGGGGATAGGGATGCATTTTGGATGCATTCATGGTCATATTACCATATGAAACCACTCCTTGTAGTCTCAAACTGCAGTCCCCTGTACCCAACCCACTTTGTCACAGCTCAATGGATTTGTTGTTGTTGAAATGATCCTAAATGGATTATTCATTTGACTGTAACACAAAATCCGACTTTCACAAGGCATTGCATGATATGATTAATAGCATCCTATCAAAAAAGATGGCAGACTCATTAGTTGTGATTGCCGATTAAAAGTATTAGTTCATTCTGAGATGAGGTTAAAACAGTTGCCAGAGACGGACAGAAAATAGTATGAAATACAGGTTGTCAATCACTCTGTTTTGATAATGTATTAACAATCACTTTGCCTTGATAATGTATTAATAATCACTCTGTCTTGATAATGTATTCATAATCACTCTGTCTTGATATTGTATTAATAATCACTCTGTCTTGATAATGTATTAATAATCACTCTGTCTTGATAATGTATTAATAATCACTCTGTCTTGATAATGTATTAATAATCACTCTGTCTTGATATTGTATTAATAATCACTCTGTCTTGATATTGTATTAATAATCACTCTGTCTTGATAATGTATTAATAATCACTCTGCCTTGATAATGTATTAATAATCACTCAGTGTGCTGCCGTGTGCCCTTTGAAAACAAACTGCATAGAAACGGCTTCATATAATTTTATGCTGTACCTCGCTGGAGAGAAAATGTACCTGTTTAAACGTGAATGGATAATGCCAGGTGAGGCCAAGGGAAGGTCCTTTTAGGATGCCGCTCTCATCACTCTGTAAGATCTGGTCTTGAGGTAACATGTAATACTGAGTACTGCAGTTTACGCTCAGATGCGTTCATTTCTGGGCGTTTTTCCCTGTGTTTGAGGCACGTTTGCCTTTGTGGGCTAATGAGTTGATTTAATCTATTGCTATTGGCCAAATTCGTTATGTTTTAATGAATTTACGTATTTTCCCCTAACCAGTGTTACCATTTTCCTCATCTGTCTGTTGTATATTTTGTCAATATAACAATGGATCCAGTCCTCTCTGTCACCTGCACTGTAGGCCTAGGCTGCTATCTAGAAGTATATTAAGAGTATACAAGCAACTACACCTGATCTACTGACTCTGTTGTAACTGTTGTAACTGCTGCTGCTCCACACCAATAAGATAGACTGCTGGGTCCTCCATCCTAACACAGGCCTACTGTAAGTACCTGAAAGTATCCAGAGTAATAATAATATCATAAATCGACTACCAGGAAAGTAGGCTTGCAGCATTCACCATCAGTAAAATAAAGTGTTAATGATGATTCTACCAAGTTGTTGCTGCTGATAAAAATAGGATTTTATTCGGAGAGAGGCTAAAAACGGTTGTCACAGACGAACTGTGTAGATTAGACCAAGGTAATAGGATGATAGGCTACTGGTGGAATCATCTTATCAGTCAGTTATAATATCTGATGCCAATAACATCGAGCGGGGAAGTCTGAGTGAGTCGTGCTCTGGGATAGGAGGCCAACCGATACAACATGGCTACTTTGATATAGATTCTATCCCACATCCGACCCAGTCAGCACTAGTCAGGCATGACTGGACATCATAACACATTATGTCATTAAGGGAGATTGCAGAGCAGTGCTGGGCCCTAACGAGGATAATCTATTGCTTCAGGCAACCAGCTGGGACAGGGACAGTTTCGAGAGGGACAGGGGAGGTAAAATGCTTCTACAATAGTTCTATTGTATTAGCGTGTCTGTGTGTACCCTCATCCAAAGAGCAGACACCATAGGTGGGTGAACCTCAGGCCTGTGTGTGTGTGTGTGTGTGTGTGTGTGTGTGTGTGTGTGTGCACATGAATGCCTGCATGTATCTGTGTGCATGTGTGTACTCACCCCCATGTCCAGTCAAGTTCAGAATCAAACTAAGGAGGAGAGGTGTGAGCATGACAACAAGACCACCATAGCTGTTCAGCTGTCTCCCTCCCTCCCTCCCCCCTCCTTATTGTCCAACTCCCTTTCATGATCTAACACACGCATGTCAGCCCAGTCTAAACATTCCTGCAGCAGCATGTGGAAGTGTAGACGTGTGTGTGTATGTGTGTGTGGCACAGTAACACAGGGCATGGGCCCCACTGGAAACACAACTCCTCTGTTTCCTGTCAAGTGTGCCCACAGCCCCCCCCTTTCTCTCTCTCTTTCTCTCTTTGGTGTTTTATGTAACAGCCTGATAATGGCCCACATCCAACACTGATCTCCACTGCACTGCTAGAGGCACCGAGAAGGGTCAATACCACACACACACACACACACACACACACACACACACACACACACACACACACACACACACACACACACACACACACACACACACACACACAGCTAGAGGCACCGAGAAGGGTCAACACCACACACACACACACACACACACACACACACACACACACACACACACACACAGCTAGAGGCACTGAGAAGGGTCAACTCCACACACACACACACACACACACACACACACACACACACACACACACACACACACACAGCTAGAGGCACCGAGAAGGGTCAACACCACACACACACACACACACACACACACACACACAGCTAGAGGCACTGAGAAGGGTCAACTCCACACACACACACACACACACACACACACACACACACACACACACACACACACACACACACACACACACACTGCTAGAGGCACTGAGAAGGGTCAACTCCACACAGACACACACACACACACACACACACACACACACACACACACAGCTAGAGGCACTGAGAAGGGTCAACACCACACACACACACACACACACACACACACACACACACACTGCTAGAGGCACTGAGAAGGGTCAACTCCACACAGACACACACAAACACACACTGCTAGAAGTACAGATCAGGGTCAGCAGGGAGAGGCAGAGTTCCACTATGTTTGTCTCAGACAATGCTCCGTCTAGAAGACAGGCCAGACACACCTTGTTTAGTGGTTGTTGTGTGTTTCTCATGCTGGTTCCTGTGTTATCCAGGTGGCCAGAAGTAACTGTGAATATGAACAGATGCCCTCCGCAGACTCATAGCCTACCTCGCTGGCATCCCCAGGTACACACACATACCTCACACAGCGCTCTGCACGCAGTGTGGTGCAATAAGTAACTTCTGAACCAGAACATGTAGAATCATCAAATTAACCCAAGCAATTGAAGCATATGAGCTCATATAGGATTTTCACTGCTAGGCCTACATGTTCAGCCTGCTTTACATGATTACAAACACCAATATCCCAGCGCCTTTACTAAAATATCCCTCCATACAGTAATTGGTGAACAATCATTATAACCCAGGCAGCACCACACAGCCTTCATTTACAAGTCTGCCAAGCATGAAATGAAGGTTGTCAATCACTCAGCCTTGATAATACATTAATAATGAGGGTAATCCATTCTACTCACTCAGTGTGCTGTCGTGTGCCCTTTGAAAACAAACTGCATAGAAACGGCTTTCTACAATATATTCCTACTACTGTGCCTCGCTGGAGAGAAGAGAAGGAAACACTGCTTGTGTTATCAAATCAAACTTTATTTGTCACACGCGCCGAATACAACAGGTGTAGACCTTACCGTGAAATGCTTACTTACAAGCCCTTAACCAACAATGCAGTTCAAGAAAGAGTTAAGAAAATATTTACCAAATAAACTAAAGTAAAAAATAATAAAAAGTAACAAAATCAAATAACAATAATGAGGCTATATACAGGGGGTACCGGTACCGAGTCAATGTGCAGGGGTACAGGTTAGTCCAGGTAATTTGTACATGTAGGTAGGGGTGAAGTGACTATGCATAGATAATAAACAGCGAGTAGCAGCAGTGTACAAAATAAGTAGTCTTAAGGCTTGGGGGTAGAAGCTGTTAAGGGGCCTTTTGGTCCCAGACTTCGCGCTCCGGTACTGCTTGCCGTGCGGTAGCAGAGAAAACAGTCTATGACTTGGGTGACTGGAGTCTCTGACAATTTTTGGGGCTTTCCTCTGACACCGCCTATTATATTGGTCCTGGGTGGCAGGAAGCTTGGCCCCGGTGATGTACTGGGCCGTTCGCACTACATTTACATTTAAGTCATTTAGCAGACGCTCTTATCCAGAGCGACTTACAAATTGGTGCATTCACCTTCTGTAGCGCATTACGGTCAGATGCCGAGCAGTTGCCATACCAGGCGGTGATGCAATCAGATCAGAAATATTCTGTGCAAACAATGGCACGAACAACTTAATCATATGACTTATTCATGGAGTCTGATCTACTTCAGGAGATGACAGTTGCTGCATCATATTGACATCAACCATTCATTGGCAGGAAATGAACGGCTCAACAGAACCATGATGGTGATGATAGGGAGGCGGTGCAGCATTTGAAGCTGTCGATGTGATGCCTTACAATAGATGATGTTTCACAATGCACACACAATGTTCACTTGAGCTATAGTGTGACGTTGGCTGATGTAGGTAATAACAGTGTTGTACTCAAGTCACTAAACGTCATTTGAGGCATGTAAATCGTGACTTGAGTCATGGTTTCAAGGATATACATTCCTTCCTTTGTCTCAGCTAGGGTTCATTCC
This sequence comes from Salmo trutta, assembly GCF_901001165.1. Lineage (NCBI taxonomy): Eukaryota > Metazoa > Chordata > Actinopteri > Salmoniformes > Salmonidae > Salmo > Salmo trutta. Next base: position 18,022,264 of record NC_042993.1, on the reverse strand, counting down.
CCCCACCCCCACATCGCAGCAGTGGAGGTATTGCACAAGGCGGAAAAATATGCTAGCAGATTTTGGTTACATTGTTATGTAAAAGAATAGTGCTCCCTCCCTCCCCCCCACCCTCCCCCTCCTCCCTCCCTCCCTCCCCCCCCACCCTCCCCCTCCTCCCTCCCTCCCTCCCTCCCGTAGATGGAATTACAATGTAAATTATGAGGGAGCAGAAGGAGTGCCACTGCCGACAGATTTACTGAATGAATAAAACTAAAATCCTTATGGCCACACAGTCTGATGAAAACAGCATTGTGCAGAATACAGACACACTCCCCCAATACCTCGGCATCCTGTCTACAAGTTCCTCTATATCTGTTTTATTACGTGGATATATATCACTTCGGGAGCTCTTGGAGAAATTGAAAAAGTAGAACTGTCACACCAACAGTATGACCGGGTGTATGGACAAATGGAACAACAGTATGACCGGGTGTATGGACAAATGGAACAACAGTATGACCGGGTGTATGGACAAATGGAACAACAGTATGACCGGGTGTATGGACAAATGGAACAACAGTATGACCGGGTGTATGGACAAATGGAACAACAGTATGACCGGGTGTATGGACAAATGGAACAACAGTATGACCGGGTGTATGGACAAATGGAACAACAGTATGACCGGGTGTATGGACAAATGGAACAACAGTATGACCGGGTGTATGGACAAATGGAACAACAGTATGACCGGGTGTATGGACAAATGGAACAACAGTATGACCGGGTGTATGGACAAATGGAACAACAGTATGACCGGGTGTATGGACAAATGGAACAACAGTATGACCGGGTGTATGGACAAATGGAACAACAGTATGACCGGGTGTATGGACAAATGGAACAACAGTATGACCGGGTGTATGGACAAATGGAACAACAGTATGACCGGGTGTATGGACAAATGGAACAACAGTATGACCGGGTGTATGGACAAATGGAACAACAGTATGACCGGGTGTATGGACAAATGGAACAACAGTATGACCGGGTGTATGGACAAATGGAACAACAGTATGACCGGGTGTATGGACAAATGGAACAACAGTATGACCGGGTGTATGGACAAATGGAACAACAGTATGACCGGGTGTATGGACAAATGGAACAACAGTATGACCGGGTGTATGGACAAATGGAACAACAGTATGACCGGGTGTATGGACAAATGGAACAACAGTATGACCGGGTGTATGGACAAATGGAACAACAGTATGACCGGGTGTATGGACAAATGGAACAACAGTATGACCGGGTGTATGGACAAATGGAACAACAGTATGACCGGGTGTATGGACAAATGGAACAACAGTATGACCGGGTGTATGGACAAATGGAACAACAGTATGACCGGGTGTATGGACAAATGGAACAACAGTAGATTGAACAGGAAATAAAGTCCACCACTCCAGCTCTTTGAGAAAACATGCATAAATAAAAGATTAATTGAAAAAGGTTTTGGACCCACAGCACTGCGTATGCTACTACACTAAGTTGTCCATGTGTGCCTCCCAAATGGCAACCCATTCCCTTCATAATGCACTACTTTTGACCCTCAGAATGGGAAGTTGCCCTGTGCTGTGCCTGGTCTGATCTACTGAAGCAAACATAGAGCCAGGCCAGCAGCTCTCTCTAGTCTAAAGCCTGTTGCCTCACAGTAACCTCTCTCTCTCACCAGGCACCAGGCATGGTGTAACAAACATAGAGCCAGGCCAGCAGCTCTCTCTAGTCTAAAGCCTGTAGCCTCACAGTAACCTCTCTATATCACCAGGCACCAGGCATGGTGTAACAAACATAGAGCCAGGCCAGCAGCTCTCTCTAGTCTAAAGCCTGTTGCCTCACAGTAACCTCTCTCTCTCACCAGGCACCAGGCATGGTGTAACAAACATAGAGCCAGGCCAGTAGCTCTCTCTAGTCTAAAGCCTGTAGCCTCACAGTAACCTCTCTATCTCACCAGGCACCAGGCATGGTGTAACAAACATAGAGCCAGGCCAGCAGCTCTCTCTAGTCTAAAGCCTGTTGCCTCACAGTAACCTCTCTCTCTCACCAGGCACCAGGCATGGTGTAACAAACATAGAGCCAGGCCAGTAGCTCTCTCTAGTCTAAAGCCTGTAGCCTCACAGTAACCTCTCTATCTCACCAGGCACCAGGCATGGTGTAACAAACATAGAGCCAGGCCAGCAGCTCTCTCTAGTCTAAAGCCTGTTGCCTCACAGTAACCTCTCTCTCTCACCAGGCACCAGGCATGGTGTAACAAACATAGAGCCAGGCCAGCAGCTCTCTCTAGTCTAAAGCTTGTTGCCTCACAGTAACCTCTCTCTCTCACCAGGCACCAGGCATGGTGTAACAAACATAGAGCCAGGCCAGTAGCTCTCTCTAGTCTAAAGCCTGTTGCCTCACAGTAACCTCTCTCTCTCACCAGGCACCAGGCATGGTGTAAGGAAAGTATGTCAATCCCCTCTTCAGTCAGTTTAACAGCACTTTACTTACAAGGACCACAGACAGACAGCAAGACCAGCTGCTTCACATGGTCTGTCCCCAAATGGCAACATATCTCCTTCATAGTGCACTACTTTTGACCAGGGCCCATGCAGTGCACTATATAGGGAATAGGGTGCCATTTCGGCCAGAGACTTTTAGCCTCTCAGAGGACTGACTTCCACACCAGTGTGTTGGTACACAAGTCCTCACCCTCCCCAGTCACACATGTTCATCATAGTGCTCTGCCCCGATTAGGACTTTTGTGGACAACCTTTGTGGATGACCTATGCTGCAACAAGGAGCAAAAGGGTTTAAGTAAGTAAGTAGCTTGAAAAAGCCAAGCACAGGACAAGTAATCCAAGCCCTGGTACAAATGTATGGGTGTGATTTCTGATGGGGCGAATCAGACCCAGCGTTGCTGGCCACATCCACAGGACCAGGATATAGAGCTTGTTTGTTTCCCAAATGGCACCCTATTCCCTACATAGTGCACATTGTTGACCAGAGCCATGTAAACGAGTGCACTGTATAAGGAATAGGGTGCAATTTGGGATGCAGCCCTTGTGTAAAGAAAGCCATGGCTGGGGCTGTGATGGGAGCTATTCTTCACAGTTGTGTCGTGCGCTCAGCTCAGTTTGACTCTGGAGCGCTTCAAATCCAGAGGAAGTGTGGGTGTTTCTCTCACCCTGCAGGTCCAGTCACAGAGGCCTCAGCCCCTCTAATCTCATTTGGATGGGGAGGGAAACTTTGCCTGTATGCTGTGTGCTTTGGCCTGGCTCTGCTCTGCGCAGCACCGACACCCTTTTTCTGGGGGTTTAAGTATAGCATTTCCTCTGAGGTAACGATGTGCCACTTTCTTTTGCCAGTTTTTGAGACCCTAAATAAGCAGAAGGCAGAACAGAAACAGAACACAGTCCTGAGTGACCAGGTCTCTCAACGCTACAGAATGTGTCAATGCTGTTTTCTGATCCGGTTCTGCCGTTATTACATAGCAGACCTGGGTAGAACATTTTATTTGATTTATTTGATATTATATTTTAGGTGCGCTTGATTGAGCTTGCCAGACACGCTGGGTGGGCACTGGGCAGGGTTTGCATTTATGGTGAAACCTGATGTATATAAACTGATAAATTCTTAAATCCAGGTGTCTATGCTGTGCTTTCTGAATATTGTTGGACCAGTCATAGACGATTAAAGACCAATTACATGGTGCTGTTGATATGTTGTTTTTCCATCTCTCCAGTGTGACAACCTACACTATAATAACAACAGTCTCACGTTCCATTAGTGCCAGGGGGAGCGATGAGACCAAACAACTAAAGAGCTGTACGACCTTCACAGACAGTTGGAAGAGACCCAGCCTTTCTCAGTTCAACAGTTTCACAATCTCTTTCATTGTGCTGTTGCAGCTTCTTTAAAACAATGTTACTAAATGAAAAACACTAGGCTAGGCGTCTTCAATACTGTGTTGTACTACGTAGAGATATTCACAGCTGTGTTCTTACCATTTTTATTAAAACTCCACTCTGCCATATAAAATATAATTGAAATCAGTATGTTAATGTAGTTTTCCATGCATCACCCCAAAAAGCCTATAAACTAGTGAAATGACCCTTTTCTCCCTCCCTGCGTTTAAAGGTAGTGTTGTGGCCATCTGTCGACTGATCCCTCTCTTACACAGACACTTCCAATACTGTCCTCACCACGTTTATTTTACGGCTCCCTCTCCCTCTATCGACCGGGGCATTGTTAACTTTACCATTGGCCTCTACATGGGCAACCCTCTCTATGCTGTGTTCACCATTTGATCCATCCCTCTATATCTCTTCTATGAGCCTGGTTCACAAATCACAAGTGCAATCCAAAGACAATGTGAACACTAAGCTATAGTCTCTATAAGCTATAGTCACAGCCAGAAGAGGACTGGCCACCCCTCATAGTCTGGTTCCTCTCTAGGTTTCTTCCTAGGTTCTGTCCTTTCCAGGGAGTTTTTCCTAGCCACCGTGCTTCTACACATGCATTGCTTGCTGTTTGGGGTTTTAGGCTGGATTTCTGTACAGCACTTTGAGATATCAGCTGATGTAAGAAGGGCTTTATAAATACATTTGATTTGATTTAGTCTACAGGCTAACACTTGGTCTGTACAGAACGCAGAATGTTGCATGTGTCCGTTCTCCATTCTATACAGGGCAAGGCCAATACTAGATTATACCTTACATCTGTTCACCCATTTTCTCTAGTATCCCACCTCCACCTGACAACAAACCCTCTCAGAGGAGTGTTATGATGAGACAGAGACAGGCCAAGGTGATATGGGACAGACAGGAGACCAGGGCACTGTTCCAAATTGCACCCTATTCCATATAAAGTGCACTACTTTTGACCAGGGCCCATAGGGAATAGGGTGCCATTTGGGATGCAACCCAGGACTCTAATGAGAAGCCCCCGGAAGAAGAACTGACAGGTTGAGATGGTGGAGATTTAAAGTAGACCCTGATCTCATTCCGTAGCTCTCTCTCAGCTATCTTCATGACAAATGGCCTTCATTTTCTCCTGTCCCCTCGGAGGAAGGAGCCAGGCGCGCCACAGATTCTTCTGCATTAATTACCTCACCACTGGTCACAGGTGCATCCCAAATGGCACCTCCTATTCCTACAGTACACTATACAGGGCTCTGGTCAAAAGTACTGCACTATGTAGGGAATAGGGTGCCATTTGGGATGCAGTTACAGTCTCTAGGCTGGAGATTTTGTCTGAGTAAACAAGCAATTCCCCCCATTTTTACTCACACCGGTCTGTGTCTTCTGTGATCAAAAAGAGTCAGTGCATGGGCTTGCTTAGCCAGAGTCCACATTGAAGCCTTGATTGTCATTGTTCAATTCATTGTTTTCAGATAGATATATTGAGCCCCAAATGGCAGCCTATTCCCAATATAATGAACTAGTTTTGATCAGAGCCCGGCATGGTAGTAGTTCACTATATAGGGAATAGGGTGCCATTTGGTACACGGATATAGCCTATAGCTAATATATAAGGAAACTACAGTGTAGGGGCTCTGGTAGATTAGCTGGCTGGAGCCACAGAGCTTCATAAGTCAAGGACACTCTACCCTCCTCCCCTCTTCTTTGAAAGCTGATAGCACCTAATGCTGCAGAGGGAATCTGAACAGCAAACCACACAACTAGAGACTAATGTACCTTGGCAATACAGTAATGTACAGAAATAGACAAACACAAACCATTCACACAAATTACATTGCATTTACCAAAACAGGAGAATCAACTAGCTTCCCTAATCATGCACCAAGACAGACACAGAGAGCAACAACAGGGTGAATACTAGTATCTGAGACACATTTATGTTACCTGACAGTTGGATGAGGGTACTCCCTGCCTGTGAATACTGCCAGCTGCGGTTATCAAACACCGCCATCATCACAGGTACCTCTGTTAACTCCTGATTTGACCTTTCTCCGTTTAACAAAGGAAACTAGTGAAATCCTAGGTCGTTGAGAAATCATAGGTGGGCAGCCGACCGTGCCTGTAGATCTGGGTAGGCAAGCCCCGTACGTCAGGAGGAAATCAGACAACCTGCCTCTCGGCCTCCCGGTCACCAAGCTTTACTATGAAGGCAATGCTAGGTCTTTTGACCAATTGGAGCTTTTCTTTCTTGTCCCCCGTTGCCCCCCAAATAAGATTTACTGACGAGGAGTGTTGCTTTGAATTAAGCAGTTCTCGCCGGCCGCCTGCCTCACTCTCGACTCCATGGAAAAAAGTTAAGCCGGACCAAACAGTTGTCGTACATGGATTTGCGGTGGAATAGGGTTTATTGATGATTGCTTTTAATCCCCTCTCTAATTCCTGGACCCCTGTCCACTACACAGCAAAATGCATCCATGTACATCCCACTTACAACTACGGCTGGGCGGTATACCTTATTTTACTTTTTACCGGTATTGATACAGGAACCGGTTTGGGTTTAACTTTACCTTCTATAACGATATTTCAATGTTTATTTTGTTAAATGTGATATGCAACTCCAGCGCATGTAATGTCCTTTTTTATGGTTTACTCAGTTTGCTACATGAGTCATCTCTCGCTCCCGCTCCTCCTGCTGAATGCTTCTTCCCACACGCTTCATCACTCATGGAGAGAGCACTTTCTTGCTGTTCATTCTGCAGTCTGCATGGTCAGATGCAAAAATATGTTGGTGACAATGATGCTGCTTTCTGCAAGCGTTCTATAATAACACTATTAGTTTGTGTATCATGCTGTCTGCTAGTATTTCTTTTCTTATCAAGTTCTAGCTAAAATAAATCGTGTTAGCTGATAATGCTAATCGCTAGTTAGCTGGCTACCTAGCTTGCTAAATGTACTAAGTCAGAACAAACTTTGGTAACTAATACAGCCTGGTACTTGTGCTGATGTAGGCCAAGATAAGCATGTTGTTTGTGCAACGGTATCTTCCAAATCAGAGAGGAAAAGGCGAAGCATGAATATGTTAGCTAGCAAGCTACATGAGGTAAGAAAACACATTATGTAACATCTAATTAGTGTCCCATGGAAACACTGACCAACACTTTGGTTCCTACCCTGTTGATAATTCCTCCCTGGTTTATTCCTGCGTTGTCATATCAAAGAATGTATTCAAGGTGCTGCCCACTATATTCCAACTATAGAATTAGATGAATCATTCTATTTCCATGATTCCACCAGTTAACCATTTAACTAGGCCAAGATGTTTTCCCATATTATGCAGCTCTGTGGGGCACAGTATGGAAATGTAGAAATTGTTTGAAGTTGGATTGAACAGTACAAAACATTCAGAATGGAGAAAGACCCATTGCAATCACATATGTTTCCACCCTAGGGTCATGAACTATTCATGAAGCATATTTAGAACTTCTATTATTAAAAAACATATAATACTGTAAAATACTGTCATACTGTCAAAAATGTGAAAAATATCATATGATATTTTGGCCATATAGCCCAGCACTACTTACAATCTTCCCTCATATTTTTTGGGGCACTGAGCAAATTTTAGGTATTGTGAGCAGAAACTTGAACGTTGTGGAAATGTTGTGCAACTTAGTCAACACTGAGGCTGTGCCCTTACAGTTTTAGACAGTAGTCAATAGGCTATTGTGTCCACTACAGTAACCTACAGTTGAAGTCAGAAGTTTACATACACCTTAGCCAAATACATTTAAACAACATTTTTCGCAATTCCTGACATTTAATCCTAGTAAAAATTCCCTGTCTTAGGTCAGTTAGGATCACCACTTTATTTTAAGAATGTGAAATGTCAGAATAATAGTAGAGAGAATGATTTATTTCAGCATTTTCACATTGCCAGTGGGTCAGAAGTTTACATACACTCAATTAGTATTTGGTAGCATTGCCTTTAAATTGTTTAACATAGTACAAACGTTTCGGGTAGCCTTCCACAAGCTTCCCACAATAAGTTGGGTGAATTTTGGCCCATTCATCCTGACAGAGCTGGTGTAACTGAGTTAGGTTTGTAGGCCTCCTTGCTCGCACACACTTTTTTAGTTCTGCCCACAAATTTTCTATACGATTGAGGTCAGGGATTTGTGATGGCCACTCCAATACCTTGACTTTGTTGTCCTTCAGCCATCTTGCCACAACTTTGGAAGTATGCTTGGGGTCATTGTCCATTTGGAAGACCCGTTTGTGACCAAGCTTTAACTTCCTGACTAATGTCTTGTGATATTGCTTCAATGTATCCACATAATTGTCCTTCCTCATGATGCCATCTATTTTGTGAAGTGCACCAGTCCCTCCTGCAGCAAAGCACCCCCACAACATGATGCTGCTACCCCCGTGCTTCACGGTTGGGATGGTGTTCTTCGGCTTGCAAGCCTCCCCCCTTTTCCTCCAAACATAACGATGGTCATTATGGCCAAACAGTTCTATTTTTGTTTCATCAGACCAGAGGACATTTGTCCAAAAAGTACCATCTTTGTCCCCATGTGCAGTTGCAACCGTAGTCTGGCTTTTTTTATGGAGGTTTTGGAGCAGTGGCTTCTTCCTTGCTGAGCGGCCTTTCAGGTTATGTCGTTATAGGACTCGTTTTACTGTGGATATAGATACTTTTGTACCTGTTCCCTCTAGCATCTTCACAAGGTCCTTTGCTGTTGTTCTGGGATTGATTTGCACTTTTTGCACCAAAGATCGTTCATCTCTAGGAGACAGAACGCGTCTCCATCCTGAGCGGTATGACGGCTGCGTGGTCCCATGGTGTTTATACTTGCATACTATTGTTTGTACAGATGAACGTGGTACCTTTAGGCGTTTGGAAATTGCTCCCAAGGGTGAACCAGACTTGTGGAGGTCTATAATTGTTTTTCTGAGGTCTTGGCTGATTTCTTGCGATTTTCCCATGATGTCAAGCAAAGAGTTTGAAGGTAGGCCTTGAAATACATCCACAGGTACACCTCCAACGAACTCAAATTATGTCAATTAGCCTATCAGAAGCTTCTAAAGCCATGACATCATTTTCCAGACTTTTCCAAACTGTTTAAAGGCACAGTCATCTTAGTGTATGTAAACTTCTGACCCACTGAAATTGTGGTACAGTGAATTATAAGTGAAATAATCTGTCTGTAAACAATTGTTGGGAAAATTGTAGATGTCCTAACCAACTTGCCAAAACTATAGTTTGTTAACAAGAAATTTGTGGAGTGGTTGAAAGACGAGTTTTAATGACTCCAAACTAAGTGTATGGAAACTTCCGACTTCAACTGTTAATGTGGTGTTCAATGCTGGCCTACATTGCATGAGACTTTTAAAAACATTTTTACATTATGAAGGGCTTGACATTAATTTATGATTTTTCACTTGATTTGTAACACCATGGGCCAAATAGGTGACTGTACATTGACATTACATTGTATTGTGTTGTATGATGTAATATGCAAAGTATTATTATTACCATACAGAGAATTAGACAATGTAGGCTACCCCTCTGCCTATTGGCTTATTTGCATAGTCAAGCCTGTCTCAAAATACAATACTGCCCTTTTAATTAAGACATAAGCTTTTTACCGGACTGGCTTTTCGAAGATATGACCAGAACCAAGAACTCATTGATACCCCTATTATAGCCAGTATCTTTAGTCAATCAGAGAGAGGCTGTCCAGCAGGCACATTACCAAGTAGCTAGGTTTAAAGCTTTTCAAAGGAAAGTCGAGGGGGAATTACCGTTTTTTTCTATTAATAGGGGAGGAAGTAACTTGGAGGTGGTTTAGTGGATCACAAAGGCAAATGATCTGTAAAAGGTCTTTACTTACAGCCAATAGCACACAAAGACAGACCACCTGATGACGTAACGTGGCGCTAACACAGAAAGCATATAACATACACTACCGGTCAAAAGTTTTAAAACACCTACTCATTCAAGGGTTCTTCTTTATTTTTACTATTTTCTACATTGTAGAAATAACACCATCAAATAGCCAACCTTTGCCTTGATGACAGCTTTGCACACTAATTGGCATTCTCTCAATCATTCCAACAGTCTTGAATGAGATCCCACATATGCTGAGCACTTGTTGGCTGCTTTTACTTCACTCTGCGGCCCGACTCATCCCAAACCATCTCAATTTGGTTGAGGTCGGGTGATTGTGGAGGCCAGGTCATCCGATGAAGCACTCAATCACTCTGCTTCTTGGTCAAATAGCCCTTACACAGCCTGGAGGTGTGTTGGGTCATTGTCCTGTTGAAAAACAAATGATAGTCCGACTAAACCCAAACCGGATGGGATGGCGTATCGCTGCCGAAATCTGTGGTAGCCATGCTGGTTAAGTGTGAATTCTAAATAAATTGCAGACAGTGTCACCAGCAAAGCACACCCACACCCTAACACCTCCTCCTCCATGCTTTACGGTGGGAAATACACATGCGGAGATCATCCGTTCACCCACACCACGTCTCACAAAGACACAGCGGTTGGAACCAAACATCTCCAGACCAAAGGACCAATTTCCACCGGTCGAATGTCCATTGCTCATGTTTCCTGGCCCAAGCAAGTCTCTTCTTATTATTGGTGTCCTTTAGTAGTGGTTTCTTTGCAGCAATTCGACCATGAAGGCCTGATTCACACTGTCTCCTCTGAACAGTTGACGTTAAGATGTGTCTGTTACTTGTGTGAAGCAACTCTGTGAAGCATTTATTTGGACTGCAATTTCTGAGGCTGGTAACTCTAATGAACTTATCCTCTGCAGCAGAGGTAACTCTGGGTCTTCCATTCCCATGGCGGTCCTCATGAGAGCCGGTTTCATCATAGTGCTTGATGTTTTTTGCGACTGCCCTTGAAGAAAAGTTCTTGAAATGTTCCGTATTGACTGACCTACATGTTTCAAAGTAATGATGGACTGTCGTTTCTCTTTGCTTATTTGAGCTGTTCTTGCCATAACATAGACTTGGTCTTTTACCAAATAGGGCTATCATCTGTATACCCCCTACCTTATCACAACACAACTGATTGGCTCAAACGCATTAAGAAGGAAAGAAATTCCACAAATTAACTTTTAAGGCAAACATTTGTTAATTGAAATGCATTCCAGGTTGACTACTTCATGAAGCTGGATGATAGAATGCCAAGAGTGTGCAAAGCTGTCATCAAGGCAAAGGGTGGCTATTTGAAGAATCTGAAATATAAAATCTATTTTGATTTGTTTAACACTTTTTTTGGTTACTACATGATTCCATATGTGTTATTTCTTAGTTTTGATGTCTTCACTATTATTCTATAATGTAGAAAATAGTAAAAAATAAAGAAAAACCCTTGAATGAGTAGGTGTTCTAAAACTTTTGACCGGTAGTGTAGGTGAATCAATCAAATGTACTTATATTTAACCAGGCAAGTCAGTTAAGAACAAATTCTTAATTACAATGACGGCCTACCCCAGCCAAACCCAGCCAACGCTGGGCCAGTTGTGTGCCGCCCTATGGGACTCCCAAACGCAGCCGGATGTGATTCAGCCTGGATTCAAACCAGGGACTGTAGTGACACCTCTTGCACTGAGATGCAGTGCCTTAGACCGCTGCACCACACGGGAACCCTTTTTACATCAGCAGTTGTCACAAAGTGCTTATACAGAAGCCTAGCCTACAACCCCAAACAGCAAGCAATGCAGATGAAAGCAAAGGGTATTAGGTTTGACATACCATTCTCTTTAGAAGTTTGACTTTGGTCCGTTAGCGCCAGTCTCCCCTGCGGTCTCCCCTGCGGTCTCCCCTGCTGTCTCCCCCTGTCCCTCAGAAAGCCCATGTATAGGAAGCGAAAGAGCACTGTGAGTCCTGCCATGACCAGATCAGATCTGTGGACTCTCTACCAACTGGAGATGACTAAAACCAGGCAAGTAAAGTTAGCTCTCAGTAACAATCTAGTAGCTGGTTGTCTGGACACTCCAGCCGTCTCAGTGAGTCTAGTTTGTAAACTCCAGTCCTCTTAATGGATAACAGTCTAGTTTGTAAAATCCAGTTCTCTTAGTGGATAACAGTCTAGTTTGTAAACTCCAGTCCCCTCAGTGGCGACTTTGGAACAACAAGGCTCTTCTCTGAGGCCTGTCCATGGTGGTCTGTCGGTCAGTCTGTGGTCAGGCACGTATCTCACTGAGCCATCAGGAATAAATAACTGGGGAGGCTTATCAGTCCTCTGGAAGAGGGGGAGTCAGGGGGAGTCAGCTGTCTGTCAGAGAGAGAGAATGAGAGGGGAGAGAAAGAGAGGGAGAGAGAAAGAAAGACAAAGAGGGGGTAGGGGGCAAATACTGGCAGTACTGGTTGGGTGTGTGAGGTGGCACGACAAAGATGGGTTGCGGGAAGATGGGTGGGATGGTGAGGTCGGTGCCCGCAGCTGCAAAGACATGGAAGCAGCAGCTGTGCCCTCCTGTTCTTAACTCCCCCCTTAACTAACCGACCCATTTCACCAACCCCCACCCCACATGCCAACACCTCTACAGTTTCCACAGAGACGCTCCTGCCATCCTGAGTTATTCAGGTGACCAGGGTGTAAACAGCCTCCGTTGTTTAATTATAACCCCTATTATACCACAGTGGGATTTAGCCTGGCTGCCCTATTCCACTGAGGCGAATCAAACCAGTTTCAACCCAGATCATGCCCAGCTCCTCTCACCTCACAACAGAGAGCCAAACACAGAGCCAGGAGAGAGAGAGAGAGAGAGAGAGAGAGAGAGAGAGAGGGAGAAGGAGAGGAAAGGAGAGAAAGGGAGAAGGAAGAGAGAGGGAGAGAGAGAGAAAACACAAGCTGATTTAGAGAGGCCTCCACAGAGTCACAGTGCTGCAAACTGGGCAGCACTGCACAGCAGCTGAGGCCAAATGATGGAGGTCAGACAATGGAACAAGTGCAGAACTCAGTGAGCTCTGAGAAGCCTATTCATTAGGACATTCTATGAAATGTAGCTTCGATTGTGAAGCCGTAACAAAAGCAACTCAATAAACCAATCGGAATTAAATAACACTCGACAACCAAGCACAGGGGAGAGAAAGGAGATTTTTTGTGGACGGTTTCCAGACAAATGCAATGTCTCCAGTGGTCTATAGAGAACGTGCCTTTTTAACGGTTAGCAGTTGGTACTTTCCTGATGTATTACACTAACAAATTCACAACAACAGACTATTTCGACAGCTTATTTCTAAGAGTGAATGTGCACCATGTAGTAGATACAAAAGGAGAGAACGCATGCTTTTAAAAATGGTTATGCAGTAAGCAATATTACCTGTATATAATGTCACATCCTAACCTTAGCACATTGTATAGTTAGCCTTGTTAGTGCATGTCTGAGTGGGCAGTATGGGTTGTAGAAGCTTGTGTTGTGGTCCTTGTGGCCTATCTAATGTCTAATGATGTGTGAGCCGGTCTGTGCTGTTGTGACCATCCCTGTCAGCTCAGCTGCTCTGAGGGAATGAGCAGTTGTCAGGCCAGAGACAGATGGGAGGAGAGATGGTAGAAGTCACAACTATACACACACGCTCGCGCTATGGACCCAGCCTAAATTCTTCACCACATTCTACAAGTAGGGCCATTAACAGCTGACTTCTCCAGCAGGAAGACCTGGGAGAGTTGATTGTTGGTACAGCATTGCACAGTGCCAGTTAGCTAATGAGCTACACTCATCTGCAGTCCCTTATGCATGGCAGTGTATGCATCTGATCTGCTCCCTGTTCTTTTTATGCCTGCTATGCTACATGTTTTTGTTGTGAGCCTTCCTATTGCCTTTTGAGGCACCAGCCATTGAGAGGAACCAATAAAGTTTTGTGTGGTGTTCCCTGAGGTGAACTTAAGGAGGAGGAGGGGAGGAGGAGGGAGCGGTAAGAGAGGAGGAGGGAGAGGGAGGAAAAGGAGGGGAAGAAGAAGAAGAGTGATTTCCCACTGGACTCAGATGACCTCCCACTGCGACTCACACTGCGATGATAGTTTGACCAGGGCTCAGGTCAAAGTGGTGCACTATATAGGGAACAGGGTACCATTTGGGACGCATTTCTAGTCTCTGATCAGAGTATTGGCAGCAGCTTTCTTACGTTGATACTAAAAGCCTGGCTCACATCCTCCCACGTTACCTTTCATTTCACTATGTTTTTGCAGATGCAGACTGGTGTTTTTATAAAGGACTGGAAGGTTTCTCTGTTAGGCAGATAGTGTTTTAGCCAAGTATCTCTACTGCTGTCAATGTTCTAATCCTCCTCAGTCACGACATTGGGATTTCTCCTGGTCTGTGTTCACATCAAGGATACATCCCAAATGGAACCCTATTCCTTATATAGTGCAATACTTTTGAAAAGGATCCTATGGGCTATGTAGGAAATAGGGTGCCATTGGGATGCAGTCAATGTCAATTCTAATGCAGGATCAAAGACCGGTCCCAGCACTCCACTGCTCATCACTATGAAACACCCACAGATACATCTTCCATATTCATGTCTTCATTGAATAATATGACACGGGGCCAGTTAACTCTCACCCACCTTATTACCAGACCCCGCACATTGTAAATATGGTACTGGAACTGACTTTTAAAAAATATTTCCTGCATATGCTTTGCTTAATTACTTACTTTATTGGGTATTTCATATTTCTTATTGTGTTTTTTTTCTTAAAATAATACATTGTTATTGATTACTGCATTGTTGGGTTTTGAGTTTGCAAGAAAGGCATTTCACTGTACTTGTGCATGTGACATTAAAACTTGAAACTTGAGACCAGCTGGATTTAAATAGTATCCCAAATAGTTTGATTGGTCTCTTTCTGTCAAAAGGATCCATTGACTAGACAATCCATGTCAGATAAAGAGCATGGGGCTAAACAGGGTCAACTTCCGTGCTAGTTCCTGCCCGAGCAATGAAAATAAACTGCTCAACATGGGCCACGTCTCAAATGCCCCCTTTTTCCTATATAGTGCACTAGAGCCCTATGGGCCCTGGTCAAAAGTATTGCACTATATAAGGAATAGGGTTCCATTTGGGATGTATCCTTGATGTGAACACAGACCAGGAGAAATCCCAATGTCGTGACTGAGGAGGATTACAACATTGACAGCAGTAGAGATACTTGGCTAAAACACTATCTGCCTAACAGAGAAACCTTCCAGTCCTTTATAAAAACACCAGTCTGCATCTGCAAAATACTGACACCAGCTAAACATAGTGAAATAAAAAGGTCATGTGAGAGGATGTGAGCCAGGCTTTTAGTATCTCTGTAACAAAGCTGCTGCCAATACTCCCATCAGAGACTATACTGGGTCTCAAATGGCACCCTATTCCCAGAGCCCTGGTCAACAGTAGTGCACTATGTAGGCAATAGGATGCCATTTGGGATGCAAGCAATGTCAATTCTAATGCAGGATCAAAGACCGGTCCCAGCACTCCACTGCTCATCACTATGAAACACCCACAGACACGTCTCCCATATTCATGTCTTCATTGAATTATATGACACGGGGCCAGTCCCCTCTCACCCACCTTATTACCAGACCAGCTGGGTTCAAATAGTATCTGTTTTCTTTCAAATCCCTCTTTGAGTGTCTGCCTGGGGTGCCAGATGGGTGCAGTTTGCCCTTTTGGGACTATTTCATTTGTTCCATTGAGCCAGAAAAGCTTAATTAAGTGCAGCTTAAGTATTTGAAAGAAAACATTTTTAATTATTTGTTACTTTTATTTCTTATTCTTATTTACTTACTTTTTTAAGGTATTTTAAATGTTTTGTATTTTTTAAACTGCCTTGTTGGTTAGGGCTTGTAACTAAGCATTTCACTGTAAGGTGAAATGTTGTATTTGGCGCATGTGACAAATAAAATGTTATTTGATTTGAAATCCTATTTGGACCCAACTACCTGAGGGGAATGACTGAGAAAGCTCTGCAGGTGTTACTACAGAGGGACAGTTGATATATGACAGACCATTGAGACATACAGCAGGTAATAGACACCTAAAGGTAACCCTGTCCCAGACAATGTTTACAGCAGGGTGAGGTCTCACCCTTGGGAAAACTCATGTCAGGCTCAGTAGAAGACTAGGCTAAGAACAGGCCTGAGTCGACCTAACAAGGCCTGTCAAGCCATTCACAGACCACCACACATACAAGAAAAATAACCCAGATGCATCCCAAATAGAAGCGTTTTCCCTTTATAGTGCACTACTTTTGACCAGAGCCCTATGGGGAATACGGCGCCATTTGGGATGCATCCTGTCTCTCTCACCAGCTGCAAACAAAGCAGATGACCTGGCATAGCAGCTAGCTAGCATACCAGAGGAACAGCCTGAATTCCTGTATTCTAGAAGTCAACAAGACAGCTGTACAATGTCAATGGAATTATGAATTATGAAAACCAACAGATAACAGTTTTGTCAGCCTCTTTCAGTCAATAGAATCGTTTGACTAGACAATCCATGTCAGATAAAGTGCATGAGGCTAAACAGGGTCAACTTCCATGCTAGTTCCTGCCCGAGCAATGAAAATAAAGTGTCCCAAATGGTACCCTTTTCCCTATATAGCGCACTGCTTTTGACCAGGGCCCATGTAGTGCATTAGGCCCTGGTCAAAAGAGGTGCACCATATAGGTAATAGGGTGCCATTTGGGATGTAACCATGAAGAAGAGGAAAGACAGCTAGCTAGCAGGAGAGTGTGTGTTCAATCCAAACACCTGCAGGGCTGTGAGTCTGTTAAAACCCTGCTGGTTCCTGTTTACAAGCTTTGGAGTCACAGCTTGCTCCCACAGGAACAACCATGGAGGGCTTTCAATAGTCTACTAGTCTACACACACACGCACACGCACACCACACACACACACACAAATAGGCGGCAATAGCCAGCTTTTGGCCAGTATTGTTTTTTTTAAGCCAAATAAATAAAACTGCCGCCAGCCCGTTGAAAAAAAATCCCATTGTAAAATAAGGCTTTTTAGCCTATTCATTGATGGAAATACCAGTCAATGTATATACATTTGACCGGTCATGCTTATCGGTCTATAGGTTAATTTGTATAATTTAGAAATAGCCACTGTCAATACCGTTGAAACTATTTCATTGAAGATGTTTTTATTTTTTTATAAATGGGAATATTTGTAGCTTCATTTTAGTAAATACCTACAGTCAACTTGTGCAATGAGTTAGGAGATAAAGAAGATTGCGTTCTTCATTTCACCTTTCACATAATTTTTCATGATGAACCTTACCAGTACTAGTCCCCAGTCACGTAGTGTTTATTTACATAGCATACAACAACTAGAGCCCGGAGCCTTGTGACTGTTGGCCAGCCAGGTGATCTAGGTGATCTAGTCACAGTATGGAATTCACAACTAAATGTTTGCCAGCTAGATAACTTCTAACTATTAAGTTAACTGTTTGAAAATGTGTGAAATGCTCTGCAGTTGTGCATTTGGTTTTCTAATTTAGTGGTTAGCTTCTTCCAAAATCATGTTTCACTTGGTAACAGCAGAGAATCCCCTCCTGAATCAAGAACGTCGCTGTCTAATATTTGTTTTGTGTGAGTGCAGCAAGCTGTGAGTAGCATTTTAGAGTTACTTGTATAACTTTATGAGCTGGGATGTCTGTCCTGCAAATATGAGCGGAAATCTGTCAGACAGCGTGAGAGCTGCTGCTACAGCTTCTCAAACAGCTCATTAGTTGCTGCTGGAGTTAAACATGCTTTTATAAGCCCAATCATTGCGTAACAATTCTAAATGAGATTGCGTGTTAACAACAGTTTTGATGGCCACAAAAAAAAGCTACTATTTTTATTTCCCAACTGGTAATTGAAGCGCACTTCCCATTCGCCATTCAAGGGCATACAGTCGTGGCCAAAAGTTTTGAGAATGACACAAATATGAATTTTCACAAAGTCTGCTGCCTCAGTTTGTATGATGGCAATTTGCATATACTCCAGAATGTTATGAAGAGTGATCAGATGAATTGCAATTAATTGCAAAGTCCCTCTTTGCCATGCAAATGAACTGAATCCCCCCCCAAAAAATTCCACTGCATTTCAGCCCTGCCACAAAAGGACCAGCTGACATCATGTCAGTGATTCTCTCGTTAACACAGGTGTGAGTGTTGACGAGGTCAAGGCTGGAGATCGCTCTGTCATGCTGATTGAGTTCGAATAACAGACTGGAAGCTTCAAAAGGAGGGTGGTGCTTGGAATCATTGTTCTTCCTCTGTCAACCATGGTTACCTGCAAGGAAACACATGCCGTCATCATTGCTTTGCAGAAAAAGGGCTTCCCAGGCAAGGATATTGCTGCCAGTAAGATTGTACCTAAATCAACCATTTATCGGATCATCAAGAACTTCAAGGAGAGCGGTTCAATTGTTGTGAAGAAGGCTTCAGGGAACCCAAGAAAGTCCAGCAAGTGCCAGGACCATCTCCTAAAGTTGATTCAGCTGCGGGATCGGGGCACCACCAGTACAGAGCTTGCTCAGGAATGGCAGGAGGCAGTGAGGCGAAGACTTTTGGAGGATGGCCTGGTGTCAAGAAGGGCAGCAAAGAAGCCACTTCACTCCAGGAAAAACATCAAAACATCATCAAAAGGTACAGGGATTGGACTGCTGAGGACTGGGGTAAAGTCATTTTCTCTGATGAATCCCCTTTCCGATTGTTTGGGGCATCCGGAAAAAAGCTTGTCTGGAGAAGACAAGGTGAGCGCTACCATCAGTCCTGTGTCATGCCAACAGTAAAGCATCCTGAGACCATTCATGTGTGGGGTTGCTTCTCAGCCAAGGGAGTGGGCTCACTCACAATTTTGCCTAAGAACACAGCCATGAATAAAGAATGGTACCAACACATCCTCCGAGAGCAACTTCTCCCAACCATCCAGGAACAGTTTGGTGACGAACAATGCCTTTTCCAGCATGATGGAGCACCTTGCCATAAGGTAAAAGTGATAACTAAGTGGCTCGGGGAACAAAACATCGATATTTTGGGTCCATGGCCAGGAAACTCCCCAGAACTTAATCCCATTGAGAACTTGTGGCCAACCCTCAAGAGGCGGGTGGACAAACAAAAACCCACAAATTCTGACAAACTCCAAGCATTGATTATGCAAGAATGGGCTGCCATCAGTCAGGATGTGGCCCAGAAGTTAATTGACAGCAAGCCAGGGCGGATTGCAGAGGTCTTGAAAAAGAAGGGTCAACACTGCAAATATTGACTCTTTGCATCTTCATGTAATTGTCAATAAAAGCCTTTGACACTTATGAAATGCTTGTAATTATACTTCAGCATTCCATAGTAACATCTGACAAAAATATCTAAAGACACTGAAGTAGCAAACTTTGTGAAAATTTATATTTGTGTCATTCTCAAAACTTTTGGCCACGACTGTATAGGCAATGGTAGGCAGGCTTCAGTGCATCACACACCACTTTGCAATGAGCTGGAGGCAGTAGCTGGTGCATTTTGAAAATATATACTTAAATGTTTGAAACCTGAACGTTTTACTTCCTATTATGAGGCATGTCTTACATTGCTTCAAAGTAAGATCCGACCATAGAAACATAGAGGCAATTATTTTATAAAGACTTATGCCGTGGAACCAGTAGCCTATTTCTCTCATGTTCGATTGGTTTTCAAATCTGCTTTATTTCATTGTCTAGCAGTTAAATTAAAATGCTGCCGGTCAAATGTCAGGCACCACATTTTCCTTACGAAAACCCTGACACACACACACATACAGAAACAAACACGGAGCTTCTATCATAAAACAATAACGCATGTTACTGCCAAATCGTGTTATTTACCAGTACATTCAGAATGAGTCTTGTTATAGAGGCTTTTTCTTTCACAGATGCAATCAGTGCTGTTGTTTATATTTGTCCAGTCAGCACAGTGAGAGAGTGATGAATATGACATCTTGTGTTACTGCATGTGTGTCCTGGTAGGTAGCCTACTGGTTAGAGTGTTGGGCCAGTAACCGAAAGGTTTTTAGATCAAATCCCCAAGCTGGTAAAAATCAGTCTTTCGGCCCCTGAACAAGGCAGTTAACCTACTGTTCCTAGGCTGTCATTGTAAATAATACTTTTTTTCTTAACTGACTTGCCTAGTTAAATAATGGCTAAAATACTGTATGTCCCTGCGTGTGTGTTGCACATCCAGTGGTGCATAGACCAGCGTTAGTGTTTATGAGCTCATGATATCCCTGTGCAAAGACAGACCTGGGCCCACTCCAGCTCTACCACTGAATAGGTTTTCACTAGACTTGACAAAAAAAGAGCCAGTCCTCTGAATACACAGACTGGACACCAGAATACATCTCATGTGTTTTCCTCTGGATGGAGGGTCACATCCTATGTCCTAACACTGTTGTTGTAGAGCTGGAAAGTCAAACACTCCTTTTGTAAACAGTAGCTTTCCAACAACAGCCTCTATCTGGTGGAATATCAGATGGCCACAGCATAACAACAAATATGGAAAACAGCCAGCTAGAGCCACACTATTGGCCATCTGTATGCACTAGTGAGCCTCCTCTTGACTGAGAGTGTGGACATATTTAAAGCACCACAAAATTAGTAAAAGATTGCACAGCTATTTAGATCATTGCCAATTGGATTTTCTTTCTCGGTTCTGCTGCAGATCCTATCCCAAGGACTAATCTGCCAGCTGTTTATTTTGGTCGAGCTGAGAGCTCTCCACTATCTTTTACATTGCAAAACAGGCCATGCAGTGGGAAAGAAGCTGTAGTTCCTAATTTTGGATGTTCTGCTGCTCTTATTTGGCTAATTGTAGGTCTTTTGGAGTTAGGTTTCCATTCAAACACAGCGCATAACCACATCTGAATTTGTACTCTGACTCCACCCCATCTTTGAATGGAAATAAGACTACAGTACCATGGCTTGGAAAAAGCCTCTCCTTCCCAGTCACAGTGCTAGACAGCCAAGCATTTAACATTGAATTAAGAAGCTAAATGCAGTGTAAGGGCAGACCGTGCCCCCTTCTTTCCCCAGCGTTTACTAACACATTCAAACTGTCCTCCTCAATATTGTCGCCTGTCACCAACATCCGGGTAACCAGGGCAAAGAGATCTCAAGGATACACGTCATGTGAATAATGTGTTTATGTGAGACAGAAAGAATCACTGTCCACATTACCATTCTAGAACTGTGTTAAAACCGGGTCAAAAGTAGTGCACTATATAGTGAATAGGGTGCCATTTCAGATGCAGCCCAGCGCCTGGTTCCTGCAGTCCGTAGTCCCTCCCTCCCAGTCCAGCAGGTGTCAGTGCACACTGCCCAGTCAGTCACAGTGAGGGCACAGGCACACCAGGCAGGGAGGGAACCAGCCCCAAATCCTACATCCAGTCTCCACTGCCCCCAGGGGGGAGAAAGGAAAATAGGGGACAGCTTAGACGAGAGGTCACCTTCCGTTGATTCTTAATGTTATTATACTGAGTGAACTAATGTTACAACATGCTCAGTGGTATGGTAAAGGTCTGCAATTCCAATTCATATTCATTATACTGCTGTTTTCTCTTCCTGACTTACTTGGCTTAAACCTCCACCATGGCTCTCCACATGGCTTGAATAAAGGGGGGTTATTCATTAGACCTACACCTAACCTTCCACACTGTAATTTCTTTATAACAGAGATTAGACGATCAACAGCAGAAAGGCACAGCAGAAAGGCACACTCACATCCTCACTACTAGGGCCTTAATGCTACTTGACGGAACTGACAGGGAAAGGGACACACCTGCCAGTCTGTCTGTTTAGAGAGACTAGCGAAGAGCTGACCCAATCCAAGGCTTACCGTAGAGGAGCAAGGTATTCATAGGGCAAAAAACTATTTCAATGGGGATTCTACATTGAACATGCTTTTCAGTCAAGGAAACTTGACTTGTCCAGGAAACCAGCCAATGGACTCTAGCCGAAAACTCCCCCGAGCATATTTTTATATATATATATTTTATTTAACTAGGCAAGTCAGTTAAGAACAAATTCTTATTTACAATGATGACCTACCAAAAGGCAAAAGGCCTCCTGTGGGGACGGGCCTGTGTTTAAAAATAAAAATATTGGACAAAACACACATCACGACAAGATAGACACCACAACACTACATAAAGAGAGACCTAAGACAACAACATAGGATGGCAGCAACACATGACAACAACATGGTAGCAACACAACATGGCTGCAGCACAACATGGTAGCAGCACAAAACATGGTACAAACATTTTTGGGCACAGACAACAGCACAAAAGGCAAGAAGGTAGAGACAACAATACATCACTCGAAGCAGCCACAACTGTCAGTAAGAATGTCCATGACTGAGTCTTTGAATGAAGAGATGGAGATAAAACTGTCCAGTTTGAGTGTTCTTTGCAGCTCGTTTCACTCGCTAGCTGCAGTGAACTGAAAAGAGGAGCGACCCAGGGATGTGTGTGCTTTGGGGACCGTTAACAGAATGTGACTGTCAGAACGGGAGTTGTATGTGGAGGATGAGGGCTGCAGTAGATATCTCAGATAGGGGGGAGTGAGGCCTAAGAGGGTTTTAAAAATAAGCATCAACCAGTGGGTCTTATGACGGTATACAGAGATGACCAGTTTACAGAGGAGTATAGAGTGCAGTGATGTGTCCTATAAGGAGCATTGGTGTCAAATCTGATTGCCGAATAGTAAAGAACATCTTCCCGCTCGTGAGCACCCTTACCTGCCGATCTATAAATTACGTCTCCGTGATCTAGCACGGGTAGGTTGGTCATCTGAATCAGGGTTAGTTTGGCAGCTGGGGTGAAAGAGGAGCGATTACGATAGAGGAAACCAAGTCTATATGTAACCTTAGCCTGCAGCTTTGATATGTGCTGAGAGAACGACAGTGTACCATCTAGCCATACTCCCAAGTACTTTTTTGAGGTGACTACCTCAAGCTCTAAACCCTCAGAGGTAGTAATCACACTGGTGAGGAGTGGGGCATTCTTCTTACCAAACCATATGACCTTTGTTTTGGAGGTGTTCAGAACAAGGTTAAGGGCAGAGAAAGCTTGTTGGACACTGAGAAAGCTTTTTTGTTGAGCATTTAACACAAAATCCTGGGAGGGGCCAGATGAGTATAAAACTGTATACTCTGCATATAAATGGATGAGAGAGCTTCCTACTGCCTGAGCTATGTTGTTGATGTAAATTGAGAAGAACGTGGGGCCTAGGATCGAGCCTTGGGGTACTCCCTTGGTGACAGGCAGTGGCTGAGACAGCAGATGTTCTGACTTTACACACTGCACTCTTTGAGAGAGGTAGTTAGCAAACCAGGCCAAAGACCCCTCAGAGACATCAATAATCCTTAGCCGGCTCACAAGAATGGAATGGTCTACCTTATCAAAAGCTTTGGCCGTCAATTAAAATAGCAGGACAACATTCCTTTGAATCAAGGGCAATGGTGACATCATTTAGGACCTTAAGGTTGCAGTGACACATCCATAACCTGAGCGGAAACCAGATTGCATACCAGAGAGAATACTATAGACATCAAGAAAGCCAGTCAGTTGATTATTGACAAGTTTTTCCAACACTTTTGATAAACAGGACAAAAGAGAAATAGGCCTATAACAGTTAGGATCAGCTTGCATCCCAAGCGTTCCAATGTTCTACCTACCAACCTTTTTTCTGTAGTCATCACTGTGTTAGAGACACATACATACGACAGCCTCTTGAAATATTAAACATTTTAATGCCAGTGCACTTTTTCTCAACAGAAATGTCCATCATACTTCATTCCTTTTCACTCAGGCCTGGCTAAGCGGTAGAGATCTGAAACAATCTATAAAAATCCAAAAATCTAATTGACAACATAATGGTGCAGGCCTGTGTGTATCTTCTGTTTGGAAGAGTTATTACAATTATCTTACAGATCTGTCAGTTACAAATTAAACCATGGCAGTAAATATTCTTACAATCTGTTGAGTCAGGCACCCACTTCTTCGCCCTCAGATTCAGGCAGAAGGGCGTTTACGGTCTGAGTGCGTTATCTGGGCCAAAATCAAAACTCCCTCCAAGCCTCTTTATACAGACTAGTTCTGCTTCATGGGTTGTGGTGTCCAGACCAGATGAGAGCCTTGCATCGTAGCTAGCAGCCAGGATGCCTTTGGATTACCTTAGCCAAGATAATGGTAATAGTGATGGCATGGTACTGGAGCAGGTCCAAGTCGACACAGTCAGAGATTATGACCTCCTCAGAGGGGCTGAGCTCTTTCTGTTCAGTTACGCTGTCCTGCCCTTTGGACAGGCTCAGTCTACAGCTATCGCTCCCCCAGAGGGACAAACAAGCCACATCACACCAAATCCTCACAGCACGGTGAGATAAATAAAGCATAACAACTCTACCCCCCCCCCAAAGCCCCCACCCTAAAAGAAACATAGCCTAAGTAACACATCTACGACAATAAACAACACCATTGCCCTCATCATGTCTGCAGCAATTCATTTAAAATGTTTATAAAATAGTCAAAAATAATTTCTTAGTCATTCAACACATGACCACCTGCTTTGCTTTCAGCTCGGTGACCTAATTTGCCACTAGAGGATGAAATGAAAGGACCCATTATCTACAGGGATCTCTGAAAGGAGAG
Source organism: Salmo trutta (assembly GCF_901001165.1). Taxonomy (NCBI): domain Eukaryota; kingdom Metazoa; phylum Chordata; class Actinopteri; order Salmoniformes; family Salmonidae; genus Salmo; species Salmo trutta. The sequence continues at coordinate 17,997,642 of NC_042993.1, read as the reverse complement.
GAGAGCAATGGCGGACAAACAGTATCAAGTGTCAGGATGAAAGGAAGACTCCCAACACCCAAGGAGAACATGAAGACTGACCAGACCAATCCATGTTCCAAACTAAATGACATAGGTCATGTTCAGTAGGGCACACTGTAGCAAAACGTTTTGAAATGGAAAACTAAAATAAGTGTTTCTTATTGAATAAGTGCAGGTAGTCGTTCCCCTGCTTCCCTCCGTTTTGAAAAATTTTCTCCCTACTGGAAAGTGACACAATCATATTAACCTCACGATAACTGAGCTAATCCCGTTCTGATGAGCACAGTCATAATCAGCCAGTTGTAAAAACGACTGGTACAAGGGCAGCAACTACAACTAAACAGATGAATCATAGACAAATACATTACAATAGCAGAAATAAACAGCTATTTGAGAATGTCCTGATTCAGCACCGACTGACTCCATAAATAGGCCGATGTTTGGTGAAGAAAGAAGAGAGACTCACTAGCCATGCAACCATCAGGGATGAGAATATCATTCCACAAGGTAGCTACTTACAGAGTCCTGTGGAGAGAGTCTGCATGGCCATGTCTTTTCCCTTCTCACACCATTCAGCTCATGAACAAGTCAGGTAGCAGCAGAGAGGAACGGCTCTCACTAGAATAGCTTTAGCTCCATGGACCAGGGCATCAGTGAGGAAGGATGGTGCTTGCTATCTGCTATCTTCTGTGTTCTCCCCAGTGCTCTGTATGAGAATGTCAACAGGCCCCTGTGCTAAGAGCTTTAGAATAGAACCAGCCAAGCCCCATCCATCTCCCTTTACATTACAGTCAGTGCATCACCACCACCACCTCCACCCAACCCAATCTCTGGACCATTAGAGCTAGCTCTGCCTTCTTATTGGTTGGTGTAGGGGAGGAGGGCCCTTCCAGAGGTCCTCTCTCACATGCATCAGTGCTCTCTAGCAACAGAACCGGCAGTGTTCTCTCTGAGGTTGTGTCCCGTCCCTAGTCCGTCCTCTGAGGTGTGTGTGTATGCGTGTGTGGGGGGGGTGTGTCTCCCCCTTGAGGGCACTGCCATCAGGCTGTGTTTGTCTCTCTCTCTCTCTCTCTCTCTCTCTCTCTCTCTCTCTCTCTCTCTCTCTCTCTCTCTCTCTCTCTCTCTCCCGACTACAAAGTACTGTGAAAGGTGTGTTATGTTGTAACTTGTAACAACTGCAAGCCAGTACATTAATTTCAGCTAAGATCCAGCTTTCCTGGAACAATGTTCCTTTTGGCAGCGCACCACATTAACTCATCTACAGTAATCCATTCATACTGACCACATTGCACTAAAGAGTCAAATCCACAGGTAACAAGCTAATCCAGAGGAAGTGGTAACCTAGTAACATGGATGTGTTTTGGGTAAACTAATAATACACCGGTTGAGGTTGCTGTGGCTGGAACGAAGTGTGATGATGAGTTGCCCTTCCTGACACCCAGTGGATAATGCATTGTTCAGTCTGATTGAACCAGGCTAACACAGAGAAAGTGAGAAAGTGAGCAGAGGCTCAGTGGCAGGGTGTATTAATAGGCAACCTGGATCAGTACCATGCTGCCTCTCTGTCGCCCTGCCAGGACGCTGAGTCTCTGAGTCTGATCTGAGACCAGTCAGTGTTTGTCTTCATCAATTCATCAACAGACCAGGACTATAGTCTCAATCAGCAATAATGGACGTTTGAACCACAGCAAGGCCTGTGTTGTCTCTGTATGAAAAGACTGTTGGTTTCTTGCAAGTCATTTGATTACTTATATATTATTATATATAAGGCTCAGTGGAGTCAAAAACTTGATTTTCCTGTGTTTTATATATATGTCCACACTATGAGGTTGGAATAATACTGTGAAATGTAAAAATATATAATAATGCCATTTTATTGTAATAGCTATTTGAAAAGACCGCTGGAGTTATGGCATGCCTGGTGACATCACCAGGCGGTCAGTTAGTTAATAGACTGCTGCGTCGAGGCTGCCTATTCCTTTATGACATTAGGTGATGCCTAATGCTGTCCGTAATATGGATGTGAGCTTTCTAAATCCATTAGCTTGATGAGAAGGTAGTAAATGGTTGTGCTTTCACTGTCAGTTTTGATTTGCAGTTTCGCTGCTGTAGCTAGCTGCAGCTAAATACTGTAACAGGCTCTGCTAGCTGGCGCTGACTGGGTCTTTCTCAATATTTGCCACATGGGCTTTTATTCGCATTCTAATTCTGCAGATTAAACTCAGAACTATCCTTCGTCCTGTTCGAACCACACAGTGTGGTTCGTCCTCCCGTTGGAGCTCTGTCTGAATAATACTACCCATGTCCTCCCGAGTGGCGTAGTGGTCTAAGGCACTGGATCACAGTGCTAGCTGTGCCACTAGAGATTCTGGTTCGAGTCCAGGCTCTGTCACATCCGGCTGTGACCGGGAGACCCATGGGGCGGCGCACAATTCGTCCGGGTTAGGGGAGGGTTTGGCTGGCAAGGATGTCCTTGTTCCATTGTGCACTAGTGACTCCTGTGGTGGGCCAGATGCAGTGCACACTGACACAGTTGCCAGGTGCACGGTGTTTCCTCTGACACGTCGGCTTGGTTGGGTTGTGTTTCAGAGGACGTATGGCTCTTGACATTTGCCTCTCCCGAGTCTGTATGGGAGTTGCAGCGATGAGACAAGACTGTAACTACCAATTGGATACCATGAAATTGGAGAGAAAAACTAGGGAAAAATAAATAATAATAATAACCATGGACGGGGCTGCTACGGTTGGCTCAAACATTCTGATAGATCCTAATTCCCAATGACCTCCCATGCTTTGGTCTGTTTTAACCAGAGAAGGAAGTGGTTTCTGGAGCTCATTTGATATTCTGTTATACTCTGCTCCACAGAGAGAGGCCAGGGTAGGGAGGAACTAAGGGAGGGGAGGGGTGGGGAGTTGGGGGGAGGTGGTGACACGTCAGCTTTCATTACTGCTCATGAATTACTTCCATGTCCCTTGCGTATGAAGACGCACGGAGGCAGTTAAGGAGTGGGAAGGGAGAGACTCAAGCAAGCAACTGCTCACAGGCAGCGGCCCGGAAGCAGACGAGGAGAGGAGGAGAGTGGAGGCATGTTAACTTAACAATTAGCATTAAGACTGGTTGTAATGGAGTAAAGAGCACTATTAGGTGGGCTGTGGGACTGGGTCTGTTGTGTTGTGCTGAAGGCAGGAGGGACAGGGGGACAGGGGGACAGGGTAACAGGTAGACAGGGGGGGACAGGGGAGCAGGGTCGAGGCATCATACAGGTTGTCACACCTCCTACTCTTTGGGGCCAGGGGGTGTAGGGGTGTAGGTGTGGCAGAGTGGGGCCAGTTGGACCCCTGTGGTGTATGACATGGAGACAGCTGTGCTGGGTCATACAGTCAGGGGAGTAAGGGAGAGTAAAGGTGAGAGCAGTGAGCAGCCTCTAACAGGATCATTATGAGGTGCTGGGCTTATAATGGTACAGCTTGGATCCTCACAGCAACGGTAGAGTATCATCAACAGCATCATCTTCAGCTAAGGATGGCGGCAGATGAGATTAAAACTGAGATGGATGTTAAAAGACTGAGAGAGAGAGAGAGAGAGAGAGAGAGAGAGAGATGTGTGTGTGTGTATATATATAGAGAGAGATGTGTGTGTATATATAGAGAGAGAGATGTGTGTGTGTATATATATAGAGAGAGATGTGTGTGTATATATATAGAGAGAGATGTGTGTATATATAGAGAGAGAGATGCATGTTCACAGGTGCATGTTCATTAATTGTTTATGGTTCATTGAACAAGCATGGGAAACAGTGTTTAAACCCTTTACAATGAAGATCTGTGAAGTTATTTGGATTTTTACGAATTATCTTTGAAAGACAGGGTCCTGAAAAAGGGACGTTTCTTTTTTTGCTGGTTAAATAAAGGTGAAATAAAATGTAAAAAATAAAAGAGGCATTACCAAGGTACCTATTGAGATGGGATGATAATCTGCTAAGGTTCTTCTATTGTGCTACTGACCAATAGGAGTCATCCTGAGTGGCACAGTGGCCTAAGACACTGCATCTTACTGCAGGAGGCGTCACTACAGTTCCTGGTTCGAATCCAAGCTGTATCACATCCGGCCGTGATTGGGAGTCCCATAGGACGGCGCACAGTTGGGCCGGGGTAGGCTGTCATTGTAAATAAGAATTTGTTCTTAACCGACTTGTCTAGTTGAATAAAAAATAACCTTCAGTGATTTGTGCTGAAAAGAATTTAAAGACTCTTCTGCATTATAATGTAATATAGCATTATAATCAGTTATTTGTTGATGCTGTTTTCCATATTACAAAAGCTTTTCATTTTCTAAATGACATATTCTGTGTATTGTGGGAAAGTGTAAGCAAAATATCTATGCGGCTTTTGCAGCATGCCTTGCTGAGTGTGGTGATATTGACAAACTGTCGTCCAGGACTTTTATCTGGATGCAAACAGAGAACCAAGCTGTACTGCTGCTGTATAAAATAAGATATTTATGGAAATAGGGTTCTCCATCTGCTGTATATCGCTCCCTGCCGCGTAACAGAGAACAGTGGACACACTCTGGACTCGTTCTGTGTGTAAACATGAGACTTAATGGTCCTCAAAGGGATTTCCTGGAATTGCTCTCAGAATAAAGATGGCAGCCAGAGACGTGTCTCTGTTCTTACTTTAGGGAATCCTAAAGTCCTGCTGCGCCATGTGAGATGTATTTGGCTGTATGTACAGTTGAAGTCGGAAGTTTACATACACCTTAGCCAAATACATTTAAACTACATTTTTCACAATTCCTGACATTTAATCCTAGTAAAGATTCCCTGTCTTAGGTCAGTTAGGATCACCACTTTATTTTAAGAATGTGAAATGTCAGAATAATAGTAGAGAGAATGATTTATTTCAGCTTTTATTTCTTTCATCACATTCCCAGTGGGTCAGAAGTGTACATACACTCAATTAGTATTTGGTAGCATTGCCTTTAAATTGTTAACTTGGGTCAAACGTTTCGGGAAGCCTTCCACAAGCTTCCCACAATAAGTTGGGTGAATTTTGGCACATTCCTCCTGACAGAGCTGGTGTAACTGAGTCGGGTTTGTAGGCCTCCTTCCTGTTCTTCGGCTTGCAAGTCTCCCCCTTTTTCCTCCAAACATAACAATGGTCATTATGGCCAAACAGTTCTATTTTTGTTTTATCAGACCAGAGGACATTTCTCCAAAAAATATGATCTTTGTCCCCATGTGCTGTTGCAAACCGTAGTCTGGCTTTTTAATGGCGGTTTTGGAGCAGTGGCTTCTTCCTTGCTGAGCGGCCTTTCAGGTTATGTCGTTATAGGACTCGTTTTACTGTGGATATAGATACTTTTGTACCTGTTTCCTCCAGCATCTTCACAAGGTCCTTTGCTGTTGTTCTGGGATTGATTTGTACTTTTTGCACCAAAGTACGTTCATCTCTAAGAGGTATGACAGCTGTGAGAGGTATGTGGTCCCATGGTGTTTATACTTGCGGACTATTGTTTGTAAAGATGAACGTGGTACCTTCAGGCGTTTGGAAATGACTCCCAAGGATGAACCAGACATGTGGAGGTCTACAATATCTGAGGTCTTGGATGATTTCTTTTGATTTTCCCATGATGTCAAGCAAAGAGGCACTGAGCTTGAAGGTAGGTCTTGAAATATACTGCTCAAAAAAATAAAGGGAACACTTAAACAACACAATGTAACTCCAAGTCAATCACACTTCTGTGAAATTAAACTGTCCACTTAGGAAGCAACACTGATTGACAATACATTTCACATGCTGTTGTGCAAATGGAATAGACAACAGGTGGAAATTATAGGCAATTAGCAAGACACCCCCAATAAAGGAGTGGTTCTGCAGTTGGTAACCACAGACCACTTCTCAGTTCCTATGCTTCCTGGCTGATGTTTTGGTCACTTTTGAATGCTGGCGGTGCTTTCACTCTAGTGGTAGCATGAGACGGAGTCTACAACCCACACAAGTGGCTCAGGTAGTGCAGCTCATCCAGGATTGCACATCAATGCGAGCTGTGGCAAGAAGGTTTGCTGTGTCTGTCAGCGTAGTGTCCAGAGCATGGAGGCGCTCCCAGGAGACAGGCCAGTACATCAGGAGACGTGGAGGAGGCCGTAGGAGGGCAACAACCCAGCAGCAGGACCGCTACCTCCGCCTTTGTGCAAGGAGGAGCAGGAGGAGCACTGCCAGAGCCCTGCAAAATGACCTCCAGCAGGCCACAAATGTGCATATGTCTGCTCAAACGGTCAGAAACAGACTCCATGAGGGTGGTATGAGTGCCCGACGTCCACAGGTGGAGGTTGTGCTCACAGCCCAACACCGTGCAGGACGTTTGGCATTTGCCAGAGAACACCAAGATTGGCAAATTCGCCACTGGCGCCCTGTGCTCTTCACAGATGAAAGCAGGTTAACACTGAGCACATGTGACAGACGTGACAGTCTGGAGACGCCGTGGAGAACGTTCTGCTGCCTGCAACATCCTCCAGCATGACCGGTTTGGCGGTGGGTCAGTCAAGGTGTGGGGTGGCATTTCTTTGGGGGGCCGCACAGTCCTCCATGTGCTCGCCAGAGGTAGCCTGACTGCCATTAGGTACCGAGATGAGATCCTCAGACCCCTTGTGAGACCATATGCTGGTGCGGTTGGCCCTGGGTTCCTCCTAATGCAAGACAATGCTCGACCTCATGTGGCTGGAGTGTGTCAACAGTTCCTGCAAGAGGAAGGCATTGATGCTATGGACTGGCCCGCCCGTTCCCCAGACCTGAATCCAATTGAGCACATCTGGGACATCATGTCTCGCTCCATCCACCAACGCCACGTTGCACCACAGACTGTCCAGGAGTTGGCGGATGCTTTAGTCCAGGTCTGGGAGGAGATCCCTCAGGAGGCCATCCGCCACCTCATCAGGAACATGCCCAGGCGTTGTAGGGAGGTCATACAGGCACGTGGAGGCCACACACACTACTGAGCCTCATTTTGACTTGTTTTAAAGACATTACATCAAAGTTGGATCAGCCTGTAGTGTGGTTTTCCACTTTAATTTTGAGTGTGACTCCAAATCCAGACCTCCATGGGTTGATAAATTGGATTTCCATTGATTATTTTTGTGTGATTTTGTTGTCAGCACATTCAACTATGTAAAGAAAAAAGTATTTAATAAGATGATTTCATTCATTCAGATCTAGGATGTGTTATTTTAGTGTTCCCTTGATTTTTTTTAGCAGTGTACATCCACAGGTACACCTCCAATTGACTCAAATGATGCCAATTAGCCTATCCGAAGCTTCTAAAGCCATTACTTTTTCTGGAATTTTCCAAGCTGTTTAAAGGCACAGTCAACTTAGTGTATGTAAACTTCTGACCCACTGGAATTGTGAATTATAAGTGAAATAATCTGTCTGTAAACAATTGTTGGAAAAATTACTTGTGTCATGCACAAAGTAGATGTCCTAACCGACTTGCCAAAACTATAGTTTGTCTATCAAGAAATTTGTGGAGTGATTGTCACGCCCTGACCTTAGAGAGCCTTTTTATTTTCTATTTGGTTAGGTCAGGGTGTGATATGGGTGGGCATTCAAGTTTTTCTATTTCTTTGTTTGCCGGGTATGGTTCCCAATCAGAGGCAGCTGTCTATCATTGTCTCTGATTGGGGATCATACTTAGGCAGCCTTTTTCCCTCCTTAGTTTGTGGGATCTTGTTTTTGGTACTGTGCTATTTGCCCTAGTGAACGTTACGTTTTCGTTTGTATTTGTTTTGTTTTTGGTGTTCATTTAATAAATTAAAATGTACGCCTACCACGCTGCACCTTGGTCCAATCCTTCCATCGACGAGCGTAACAGAAGATCCCACCACCAAAGGACCAAACAGCATGGCCAGGAGGAGCAGGGATCCTGGGCTCGGGAGAAAAGGGAGTGGAGGACATCATGGACATGGGAAGAGGTTATGGCAGGGGACAAGACCCTGCCATGGAAGCAGGCGGAGGAAGCGAAGGAGGATCAACGGCGACTCCGAAGTTCACGACCACGACGGAAGCCCGAGAGGCAGCCCCCACAAAAAATGTTTGGGGGGGGGCACACGGGTTGGTCGGCGAAGCCGAGGGGCAAGTCTGAGAGCGAGGAGGAATATTGGGATAGACTGAGCAAGAAGTATTGTGAGATAGTTGAGGGGTGATGAGGTAGAGTGGATGCATTGGTGTCTGGAGCAAGACAGTCGCCGTGAGGAGCGTGGGACCAGTCAGGCACCATGTTTTGCGGAGATACGCAATGTGTCTCCAGTGCGCATCCACAGCCCGGTGCGTTCTGTGCCAGCTCCTCGCACTTGCCGTTTGAAAGTGAGCATTCAGCCAGGACGAGTTGTGCCGGCTCAGCGCTCCTGGTCTCCAGTACGCCTCCTCGGTCCAGGATATCCTGCGCCAGCTCTATGCACTGTGTCGCCAGTGCGCCGTCACAGCCCAGTGCGTCCTGTGCAAGCGCCCCGCACTTGCCGGGCTAAAGTGAGTATCCAGCCAGGACGGGTTGTGCCAGCTCTACGCTCCAGACCTCCAGTGCGCCTCCATGGTCCAGTATATCCTGCACCGGTTCTACGCACCACGTCTCCAGTGCGCCTCCACAGCCCAGTACGTCCTGTGCCTGCTCCTCGCACTCTTCCTGAAGTGCGTGTCCCCAGTCAGGTACGTCCTGTGCCTGCTCCCCACACTCGCCCTGAGGTGCATGTCACCAGTCTGGTGCCACCTGTCCCGGCTCCATGCACCAGGCCTCCAGTGCGCCTTCCCAGTCCAGAGCTTCCGGCGACAGTTCCCAGTCCAGAGCTTCCGGCGACGGTACTCAGTCCAGAGCTTCCGGCGACGGTTCCCAGTCCAGAGCTTCCAGTGACGGTTCCCAGTCCAGAGCTTCTGGCGACAGTTCCCAGTCCAGAGCTTCTGGCGACGGTTCCCAATCAGTGGCAGCTGTCTATCATTGTCTCTGATTGGAGATCATACTTAGGCAGCCTTTTTCCCACCTTAGTTTGTGGGATCTTGTTTTTGGTACTGTGCTATTTGCCCTACTGAACGTTACGTTTTCGTTTGTTTTGTTTTCGGTGTTCATTTAATAAATTAAAATGTACGCCTACCACGCTGCACCTTGGTCCGATCCTTCCATCGACGAGCGTAACAGTGGTTGAAAAACGAGTTTTAACGACTCCAACCTAAGTGTATGTAAACTTCCTACTTCAACTGTTTGTTTAATGACAATAGACCATAGGCAAATGGTTCACATAGTAAATGTCTATTGTTGTTACTCACTTCATACTGTATGATCGTATTCATCTCAGTAATACAGTCTGAGGGAGTGTGTGAGCGAGAGCTAGCGAGCCTCTCCTCTCCTCCTGCTTTCAACAGACATGAAAGGAGTGCTCTCATGTTTTAATGCATGGCCTATCGTAGCCCTCCTACGCCCAGTCCTCCTAGTCCAGTCCTCCTAGCCTAGCCCTCCTAGCCTAGCCCTCCTATCCTAGCCCTCCTATCCTAGCCCTCCTAGCCCAGCCCTCCTATCCTAGCCCTCCTAGCCCAGCCCTTCTAGCCCAGACCTCCTAGCCCAGCCCTCCTAGTCCAGTCCTCCTAGCCCAGCCCTCCTGTCCTAGTCCTCCTAGCCTAGCCCTCCTATCCTAGCCCTCCTAGCCTAGTCCTCCTAGCCTAGCCCTCCTATCCTAGCCCTCCTAGCCTAGCCCTCCTAGCCTAGCCCTCCTATCCTAGCCCTCCTAGCCCAGCCCTTCTAGCCCAGACCTCCTAGCCCAGCCCTCCTGTCCTAGTCCTCCTAGCCTAGCCCTCCTAGCCCAGCCCTCCTGTCCTAGTCCTCCTAGCCTAGCCCTCCTAGCCTAACCCTCCTATCCTAGCCCTCCTAGCCCAGCCCTTCTAGCCCAGACCTCCTAGCCCAGCCCTCCTGTCCTAGTCCTCCTAGCCTAGCCCTCCTAGCCCAGCCCTCCTGTCCTAGTCCTCCTAGCCTAGCCCTTCTAGCCTAGCCCTCCTAGCCCAGCCCTTCTAGCCTAGCCCTCCTAGCCCAACCCTCCTATCCTAGCCCTCCTAGCCCAGCCCTCCTATCCTAGCCCTCCTAGCCCAGCCCTTCTAGCCCAGACCTCCTAGCCCAGCCCTCCTAGTCCAGTCCTCCTAGCCCAGCCCTCCTGTCCTAGTCCTCCTAGCCTAGCCCTCCTATCCTAGCCCTCCTAGCCTAGTCCTCCTAGCCTAGCCCTCCTATCCTAGCCCTCCTAGCCTAGCCCTCCTAGCCTAGCCCTCCTATCCTAGCCCTCCTAGCCCAGCCCTTCTAGCCCAGACCTCCTAGCCCAGCCCTCCTGTCCTAGTCCTCCTAGCCTAGCCCTCCTAGCCTAGCCCTCCTATCCTAGCCCTCCTAGCCCAGCCCTTCTAGCCCAGACCTCCTAGCCCAGCCCTCCTGTCCTAGTCCTCCTAGCCTAGCCCTCCTAGCCCAGCCCTCCTGTCCTAGTCCTCCTAGCCTAGCCCTCCTAGCCTAGCCCTTCTAGCCTAGCCCTCCTAGCCCAGCCCTTCTAGCCTAGCCCTCCTAGCCCAGCCCTTCTAGCCTAGCCCTCCTAGCCCAGCCCTCCTATCCTAGCCCTCCTAGCCCAGCCCTCCTAGCCTAGCCCTCCTAGCCCAGCCCTCCTATCCTAGCCCTCCTATCCTAGCCCTCCTAGCCTAGCCCTCCTATCCTAGCCCTCCTAGCCCAGCCCTTCTAGCCCAGACCTCCTAGCCCAGCCCTCGCAGCCCTCCTAACCCAGCCCTCCCATCCCAGCCCTGTCACCATAGCAGGTGTGATCTCTACTGACAGCACAGGCAGAGGTTTGGCAGCGACCAAAGACAGGCCCTCCTCTGGAGAGCAGATATTTTTCTGTGTGTCGGTCTCTCCCACAGGAACACAGAACAGAGCAGAACTGCTCCTACTGATCCTGATCCACAGCAAGCCCCAATTAAGGGAGAGACAGTTCTGTGTTCTGCTGGGAGATTATAGTAAGGTGTAGCCTATACACTTCAATTACACACAATCTTACACTTTCTGTTCTGCTAAGATCTTCCAGAAAAAATGCATTGCTATCAGTAAGAAAGACAGGCAAAGAATGATCATAATGTTTGCCTGAAAGACATACTGATGTTCTGTATTAGACTGATACAAGCATATCAATATGGAAAGAGAATTGTAATTTGCTCACAAGAACATGGCACCTAGTGCACATGGTAGATTTTTGGCCACCAGCAGATGGTAAGCTAAAATAATCATGACATAACATAGCCTACTTCTCCAACCTACGTAGCATTTAAAATATCCAAAGGGAATTTTCAGCAGATAGAAAAATGTTTGGTCAACTTTATTGAATAATTCACACATTACCGTTATCCCCTCTAGCCAACACAGTCTATCTTTAGTAAGAGCAGAGTCAGCAAATATCCTAATTGAAACTCATTATTAACCCTATATAATTAACTTGGCACCTGAAACACCTGCAAATTAATGTGTAGCCTCTAACAGATTCATCATAGTAGATACAAATGTGTTAAATATTTCACTTCCCCTAACAGAATGTGGAAAACCACCGATCAGTAACCAGTCAGTCTAGGTGTGAAGTTTGGACAGTGTGTTTTTAAAACTTAGGCCTTCTGAACATAAAGAACACGGAGGCCGTGATGGCATTCAGTTAATAAGCAGGTGACAGTCCGGTTGACCACGTCCCAACTAGTCAAGTGCGGTGAAGTGTAGCCGTGTGTGTGTGTGTGTGTGTGTGTGTGTGTGTGTGTGTGTGTGTCTGCCTATGTCATCTTGTTGAGAAATAATCAGGTCAGTGACCAGTTAGCCATGAAGAATGTCACGGGTGAAAACTCTATCCTACATTAACCTTCAAGACACCATGTAGAACCTAATAGGAAATGACTACACACAAGAAAGCATCATGATGAAAAAAATACATCGGTAGGCTCTGATGGCACTGAGTCAGTGATGAGGACCTTCAGTTAAACCAGACCCTATGTACTTAACTTTCACTCTCAATCAGCTGGGGTGCACTAAGAGCAGGTCACTGTCAACAGCAGCCATGTAATATACTATATATAGTAGCTGTGTATGTACAGTATACCCATGTACCCGAGCAGAGAGATAAGGGGAGCTCAAATGAGAGGTCATTTCATCTCTCTCTCTCTCTCTCTCTCATGACGAGATATGATAGGATCTGTTTCTGTTTCTTCCCCAAACCTGACCACAAACAGGCATAAACAGATATCTGAGAGGGTATCCCAAAGCAAGATGTCACGTCATACGCGTAGCACAATTATACAATACATTCCGCAGACAATGCAAAATAATGAAGTAAATAAATTACCTGCTTGTTGACTGGGTCCATCCAGTTTGGGCTCACATTTTGAAAGAGGGAGAGAATCTAGAAAAATGAAGATGAAAAAAAATAGTCAGCGAATGAATGTAGTGGCCTGGCTTTGAGAATCTCTTCCGACCTTGAGCCTGTGATTATTGCCTACAGATGAGAGGACAAGGAAGAGCTGCTTTGATCCCAGTATCTGGCTAGTCAAAGACATGAAACAGCATGAGACATGGGCTGTGTCCCAAAGGACACCCTATTCCCAATACAGCAGTAATGCGTTATACAGGGAATATTGTACCATTTGGGACGCAAACAGAACTGAACAAGAAGCCACCAAATGACTTACAGCTGACAAACTGATACAGGAATGAATCATGATATAGAACTCCTGAGTGGGAATCTGTAGATCTTTCTACCGCCAACCGCCTGAAAAAAATTATATATTTGAAGCAGAATGCTGGATAATTCACCTGGAGTCATTAAAGTTAAACAAAGTCTGTCATCATCTGCTCTGATTTTTACAGTGGCACATTACAGTGGGTTAAGTGAGGCTTTCTCTTCATTCTGACTGAGACTGACTCACTTCTATGCCTATGACAGTACTGTGGTGTTGTGGGCTGTTGGCAGCCCTGTTTTCTTTCTGGGTCATCCATCTATGGGATAGCTCCAGCTTAGCTCTACTTTGCCTGCTTCTCAAAAGACAAACCAGCATATGCTGCTGCTAGGGATTAAATGGGCGGCGAACTGCAGTGGCTATTCGATGTTAACGGCATTGTGGATTTGATGTTAAGCTATATTAAGCTCACAATTAAAGTGTCTTGAAGACATCCGACGGGGAATTCACATGATGATGATCCAACAGAAACCTCCCCCATCCACTCCAAAAAAACCTTGCCTTTCTTTAACTAACACTTATTCATTAAATGCACTTACTGTGATAATGTGGTTGTCTCACCTAGCTATCATCAGGTGAATGCACTAACTGTAAGTCACTCTGGATAAGAGTGTCTGCTAAATGACTGAAATGTAAAAAAAAAAAAATGGAATGTAATTATAGACTAGAGGGTCCTCTGCTGTGAGACGAAGCCTTAGGTTTTGTAACTGGCATCTTACATTGTAGCTCTGGCATCCTACTCTTGCCTATTCACCTAGGGGCTTTCAAACATGGAAATGGCTATGAGTTACAGTCAATTACACATATCTAACTATCCAGGGTATGACATCTAAAAGTGAAGCAAAAATATCTCTCATACAAACAAGCACCAACTTGAACGGGGTGAATGAGATAGACAATATTGTATTATGTGGATTTTAGTTTAGTTTGCTTGTTTTTATACAAATCTGAGCAGTGCCGCGTGATCTATTTAAACCAGGCGACCACTGGCAGAGTGCAGCACGAGGAGGATCTAAACATGTTAGTGTCTTCAAAGGGGAGAGGATGTTTCGCTCCGTGTGGAGTTCCTGTTTGACAGGCTGTGCACAGCTGTTCACTGGAGACAAGCAGAGGGAGGGCACACAGCTGCAACCACACCACACCAAACATCCCCTAGCTCAGTCCCACTATGGGCCATGCTGCTTTGATTCCCAAACTGAGCCCTGTCTGCGTGTACGTGTGTGTGTGTGTGTGTGTGTGTGTGTGTGTGTGTGTGTGCCTCAACCTCATTAAAAAGAGGAAAGGCATGTTCTCAAAACATAACAAAGGCTTTTAACAGTATATGATTTTTAATATGCCGTCCTGTATGAACGACGGGAAGGATCAAATGCGCGCGCGTGTGTGTGTGTGTGTGTGTGTGTGTGTGTGTGTGTGTGTGTGTGTGTGTGTGTGTGTGTGTGTGTGTGTGTGTGTGTGTGTGTGTGTGTGTGTGTGTGTGTGTGTGTGTGTGCATCTGAGTTTATTATTACCATCAGAGAGAAGAGGGGTGTTAATACATAAGCTCAGAAACACATAAAACCCTGCTGCGCTGTTTGATATCCCAGTTAGTCTCTGAGAGGGAAACAGACTGGAAGGCAGGCCGGCAGACAGACACCTAGGAGGCCAGGGTTTTGAGATGAGATGCCCTGATTCCAGACGCCTCCTTAGTGCTGGGTGTGTGTGTCTGGTAGGGTGTGGGTGGCTGAGGTTGACTGATGGATAGGAAATCCTCTCTTATCAGATGAGGGATTTCAACGAGACACAGGCAGGCTCAGCCCACAGCCACTCTTCTTCTTCATGGCCCACAATACCTTTTTCTTTCCTTCCTTCCTGGCCCCCAGGCAACGTGGGTGGCAGGCTGAGGCTGCTGTGATTGATACCTCTATATCCTTGACTGAATTAAGCCATCCCTTAGGCTAGTTATTGACTTCACTCTGCATGCTCAATTCCTATTTATTGACATTGACGGTTATCTGTATGCAAATCTGGACTATTTAAATGAGAAATGTACATTTTTGAGGGGATAGTTTACCCAAATTACAAAATGCCATATTGGTTTCCTTTCCCTGTAAGGGTTAGACTTAGTGTTTATTTTATTTTATTAGGATCTCTTTTAATCCTCATTTGGACTAATCTTCCAAGAGTCCTTAAACATTAAAATACAATACAATCACACTTAACACACTGTTACAAACAACAGACATAATACACTGCCATATTCACCAGATAAATAATCTAACAGTCTGAAAAGATAGATTGGTTCCTTCATCTACCATAGTCCTGTACAACCTTCCAATTTATTATATTTAAGTGGTTCTAAGTATTGTATGAATTTATACATTGAAAGGTTTCTGGTTTGCTCAGATAAATTATTATATTTCTTTATTACTCTGAATCGAAATGTTATTTAGCCTATTTCTCTTCTCTGCCGAGGTAAGACATAGATGGGGACAATGTATTTATTGTAATGGCTGAATGTCTATCTCTTAACAACTGAAACCATTGTGTAAAAAGAACTACCATTTTAAATGGTGTACATTGTGAAATAAAATAAGCATGTGTTTTTCTATGATCTTGTTGATTGATGACCATCCAAGAGCATTGTGCATGACTACAAGAGAAGAATCATATCTCCACCATAAAACAATCCTTGCTGCTTTGTTCTGTGCAATCTGCAGCCTCCTAATCTCACTTTCTGATGAATTTACCCAGACCACAGAACAGTAGTTCACCTGACTCCCAATTCATGCTTGGGTTGTTTGCTTAAGAATCTTCCCGGTAAATATTTTGCTATCCTTCTGATCACGCATGCAGTTTTTCTTTCGATTTCTTCCACACAACTCGCATAGGCCTACAGTTCATGATCTATACTACAGAATTGTGCACAGATTGCTGCTTTGAGTGAGATGTGGCCTGATATAGTTCTGTGGGTCAGTGAAAAGCCTAGTACCTCTAACTAATCTATACTATAAATGCCATGGATCTCATAAAAGACATTCAGCAGGCTGCTTTTTAAACAGCTCTACAATAAACATAAGAGTCAAGCAGCACTAAAACATCTGCTCTCCATTGTAAGCATACAGTAGACTCGCTGAAGAGAGGAGGGGGAAACCAAACCACCAAAGTGAGTCTGGGAAAAACAGAACAGCTCCAGTCAAAAGCTCTTCTTTTTCCAATTATGAGGAGGATGGCATGATGGCGGCTGGGCTGAAGCCGTTTCATGGTGCAATGCCACTCTGGGCTGATTGCTTCTACTCCACTAGAAGCAACTGCCAATTACTTTGCAATAGAATGCAAGAGGATTCTTTCTGACTGTAGAATATGTATAAAAGCAAGCCATGATGGTCTACTCCACCCTGACTTTAGCCTTTACTACTCTATCATTTGCAGAGGTGGTTTTTCTGTTCTTCCTTTCGTTCGCTCTCTTTCTCTCGCTCTCTCCCCCTCTCCCTTTCTCATGATGTGAATTGATTCTGGAGCATCTGATCCCTACTACACTACACCATTATTATGACACAGCTATGAAGACTTTAGTTGGGTCAAGTCTGTTCCTCAGCAGCAGCCAGTAGACATTTTATTACATAACACTTAAGTTTCCACTTCGATAAGCATGATCCCACGGGGTGATAACGCTGGATCACAGACAGTACAACAATTTGGCTCACATTACAGGCCATTACAGGCAAGTCTAATTAGGCCTAGTCATAATCTCATTTCTCATTCCTAAACGGACAAAGGCATTTAGAATTTTCATGTCCAACAATTGATGGTAAATAGATGATAACTGTGACCTTTCTATGGCATAATATTACCACTAGAAAGCAAGTCATATTTAAATGGAATGGGGACATAATAATTTAGTAAAGGGGATTTTCCAAAGAACCAATCAAATGAAAGTACTTGGTAAACCTCAGCCTGCTCTGAGCTGGATAGTGGAACAATCATGTACACAGAAAATATCCTGATTTATACCGTTGCCAATGTAACGGCCGTCCTCTCACAAGAACAACCCCACTGTGTAATATGGCAAATGGGAAAAGCAAGGCAGCTATGTGGTGGAAAATGGCACCTGACTACAGTACAAAAATAGAAGGTACTTTGACATAGTAAACACTATATCTTTGTTGGAACCATTGGTCTCATTAAACCACTGGTGGTATGATGGATGACTAGCATCTTATTACCTTGGGTTGGCAGGTAGCCTAGTGGTTAGAGCGTTGGGCCAGTAACTTAAAGGTTGCTAGATCAAATCCCTGAGCTGACAAGGTAAAAATCTGTTGTTCTGCCCCTGAACAACGCAGTTATCCCACTGTTCCTAGGCAGTCATTGTAAACAAGAATTTGTTCTTAACTGACTTGCCCGGTTAAATTAAAAACCTTGTCAATCAGAGCTACCTGATTGAGCTACAGCATACTCATTTGAAAGCATGGAATGATGCTGTGTCATAAAAGTTAGTAATACCTCATACATTTTTCGTCTTGTTATTAAAAAGCAAGAAAAATAATCATAATTCAATTACACAATTCATTCAGTCTGCTATCCTTAAAAAAACACTGAAAATGACCTCCTGATTTGGGTCATTGAAAGCTAATGGGCAATGCCACAGTACGCTATGAATAGCCAGCGAGCAGCTCTGCATTACAACAGCTTACAGTACAGTGAGGGATGATCCCTGTTAGAGTCAACTCACATCAAACAGGCCAAGACAACCTTATGCCTTCCCAAAATTCTGTATACAGTCGTGGCCAAAAGTTTTGAGAATGACACAAATATGAATTTTCACAAAGTCTGCTGCCTCAGTTTGTATGAATGCAATTTGCATATACTCCAGAATGTTATGAAGAGTGATCAGATGAATTGCAATTAATTGCAAAGTCCCTCTTTGCCATGCAAATGAACTGAATCCCCCAAAAACATTTCCACTGCATTTCAGCCCTGCCACAAAAGGACCAGCTGACATCATGTCAGTGATTCTCTCGTTAACACAGGTGTGAGTGTTGACGAGGACAAGGCTGGAGATCTCTCTGTCATGCTGATTGAGTTCAAATAACAGACTGGAAGCCTCAAAAGGAGGGTGGTGCTTGGAATCATTGTTCTTCCTCTGTCAACCATGGTTACCTGCAAGGAAACACGTGCCGTCATCATTGCTTTGCAGAAAAAGGGCTTCACAAGCAAGGCTATTGCTGCCAGTAAGATTGCACCTAAATCGACCATTTATCGGATCATCAAGAACTTCAAGGAGAGCGGTTCAATTGCTGTGAAGAAGGCTTCAGGGCGCCCAAGAAAGTCCAGCAAGCGCCAGGACTGTCTCCGAAAGTTGATTCAGCTGCGGGATCGGGGCACCACCAGTACAGAGCTTGCTCAGGAATGGCAGCAGGCAGGTGTGAGTGCATCTGCATGCACAGTGAGGCGAAGACTTTTGGAGGATGGCCTGGTGTCAAGAAGGGCAGCAAAGAAGCCACTTCTCTCCAGGAAAAACATCAGGGACAGACTGATATTCTGCAAAAGGTACAGGGATTGGACTGCTGAGGACTGGGGTAAAGTCATTTTCTCTGATGAATCCCCTTTCCGATTGTTTGGGGCATCCGGAAAAAAGCTTGTCTGGAGAAGACAAGGTGAGCGCTACCATGTGTCATGCCAACAGTAAAGCATCCTGATACCATTCATGTGTGGGGTTGCTTCTCAGCCAAGGGAGTGGGCTCACTCACAATTTTGCATAAGAACACAGCCATGAATAAAGAACTGTACCAACACATCCTCCAAGAGCAACTTCTCCCAACCATCCAGGAACAGTTTGGTGACGAACATGATGGAGCACCTTGCCATAAGGCAAAAGTGATAACTAAGTGGCTCAGGGAACAAAGCATCAATATTTTGGGTCCATGGCCAGGAAACTCCCCAGACCTTAGTCCCATTGAGAACTTGTGGTCAATCCTCAAGAGGCGGGTGGACAAACAAAAACCCACAAATTCTGACAAACTCCAAGCATTGATTATGCAAGAATGGGCTGCCATCAGTCAGGATGTGGCCCAGAAGTTAATTGACAGCATGCCAGGGTGGATTGCAGAGGTCTTGAAAAAGAAGGGTCAACACTGCAAATATTGACTCTTTGCATCAACTTCATGTAATTGTCAATAAAAGCCTTTGGCACTTATGAAATGCTTGTAATTATACTTCAGTATTCCATAGTAACATCTGACAAAATATCTAAAGACACTGAAGCAGCAAACTTTAAGGAAATTCATATTTATGTCATTCTCAAAACTTTTGGCCACGACTGTACTACACTGGGTGCCAATGTAATAACTAGGTAAATAGTAAATACATAGTATTAATACACACTGAGTGTACAAAACATAAGGAACACCTTCCTAATATTGAGTTGCACCCCTCCCTTTTGCCCTCTGAACAGACTCAATTTGTCAGGGCATATACTCTACAAGGAGTTGAAAGCGTTCCCACACGGATGCTGGCCCATGTTGACTACAACTCTTCCCACAGTTGTGTAAAATTGGCTGGACGTCCTTTGGGTGGTGGACTATTCTTGATGCACACGGGAAAATGTTGAGAGTGAAAAACCCAGCAGATTTGCAGTTCTTGACACTCAAACCGGTGCACCTGGCACCTAGTACCATACCCCGTTCAAAGGCACTTCAATCTTTTGTCTTGCCCATTCACCCTCTGAATGGCACACATACCCAATCAATGTCTCAATTGTCTCAAGGCTTAAAAATCTGTCTTCAACCTGTCTCCTCCCCTTCATCTACACTGATTGAAGTGTAGATGGATTTAACAAGTGACATCAATAAGGGATCATAGCTTTCACCTGGATTCACCTGGTCAGTCTATGTCAGTCTATGAGCAGGTGTTCCTAATGTTTTGTACACTCAGTGTAAAGTGAATATAAGCTTACAGTGCAATAGTTTGAATTCCTTGGGACATAGACCTAAAACTTTGTGTGGGCTGACATCATAGGCATGCTACTGAGCTGCTGTAATGAGCCTCATCGTCAAGTGGACTATAAGTTATGACCACCTCACTGATTAGCTCACAAGAGGATCAGTATACAATGTGGGATCTATACAATGTCTGTGGGAATGACATAATAACATCCATCTGTCTACCTCATCACAAGATAATGACAGGAATAATAGATGACTATGACTAGCACAACATCTCCATGACTACCACAACAACTCCAAACAGAAATATGTCTCCATAAACTGAAAAGAATACTGTTTTGATAGTTGACTTCCCTAAATCATCGAGCTATGGCTTATGTTATGCGTATCAACTTCCAATACAGACTGTCTTGTATATCACCGAATTAGATACTCTACAAAGGGTGAATACTAAAATTAGCCCAATTAAATGACATATAACAACTTCAGCCAGGCCGTCTAGTACAGCCATACGAGTCCAAAAAGGCACCCTATTCCTACCCTGGTCAAAAGTAGTGCACTATATAGGGAATAGAGTGCCATTTGGGACAGAACCGAAGTCCTACTCGAGATTAACTAGGGCATCACAGTGGGTGCACCCAGAGCTCCCCAAACTAAAGAAATGTGTTTCAGTGCAACAAGAAAGAGCAACTTTGTGCCAAGATTTCAACGCTTAACAAGCCAGCAGCAATTAGGAAGCCTGTTGGAGAGGTTACAGAAAGTGGGATGGCCTTTTCTGTCCTTTCACTGTGGCTTAAGGATGAATGGTGTTGTAGGATACTGACAGGCCAAACAACATATCCATGGTTGCATCCCAAATGGCACCCTATTATAGTGAATATATTCCCTATTCCCTATATAGTACCTCAAAGGCATAGGGCTCTGGTCAAAAGTAGTGAACTATATGGAATAGGGTGTCTTTTGGGACTCAGCCAACATATCAATTGCTCCTATCGTATGCTTGGACACAGTTATGGGTCATGTTGTTTGCGTTGTGTTTCACTGGCCTCTCTCTAACACAGTCATGACTAGCTATCCCAGTTTTAGCATCTACATAACATGCGTGAAATTTGAAAGTCTAAATGCATCTCCATGCAAAAGACTTAATAGCATGAACACTGCACAAAATACAACCTTATTAGCCGATATAGCAAGCTAAGCTGAGTCCTTACAGTTAACAATAATAGTAACAGGTGAAATGGGCTACTCAAACCTCAAAGAATCTAGACAGAGACCATTTACAGGAAAATGTTGTTCATGCACATCATTCAGGTTCATGTAGTTATTGTTAACTCCCAGGACATGGTCTATAGCAGCTACAGCAGAAAACACTGGCCACATACCAACTGTAGACTGAAACAATAGAATACAATCCATTATAGCATTCCAAGCTGTCTTAACCTGTTTGGTATAGGGGGCAGTATTGAGAATTTTGGAAAAAATATGTTCCCATTTTTAACGGCCTCCTACACCAACTCAGAAGCTAGAATATGCATATTATTGTTCAGGTTTGGATAGAAAACACTCTGAATTTTCTAAAACTGTTTGAATGGTGTCTGTGAGTATAACAGAACTCCTATGGCAGGCAAAAACCTGACAAGGCTTCAAGCAGGAAGTACCCTGTCTGACAAGGAGTCGTGCGTCTTACCTCTTTTTATTGAAAAGTAAGGATCTTAGCTGTAACGTGACAATTCCCAGGGCTCCAATAGGCTCTCAGAGCCCGCGAAATAACTGAAGGTTTACGAGGGAACCTCAGGTTGAAATATATTATCGCCTTTTGTAAGTGGATGCTCGGAGGACCTTTCAATGATGCGCGTGCATGAGTCGCTTCTGAGGAGAAATTTTATTCGGCTGTTTAGGCTCAATGCATACTCCCGGTCGGAATATTAACACTTCTCTATGACATAAATGGCATAAAAATTGGTTTTAAACAGCGGTTGACATGCTTCGAAGTACGGTAATGGAATATTTAGACATTTTTGACACGCCAATGCGCCATGCGCGACACCGCGAAAAAGCATTCTAGAACTCACGAACAAAACGTCGCTGTTGGAACATAACGATGGATTATTTGGGACCAAACCAACATTTGTTATTGAAGTAGAAGTCCTGGCAGTGTATTCTGATGAAGAACAAGCAAGGTAAGAACATTTTTCTTATAGGAAATGTGATTTTGGTGGAGGCTGAACTGGGTGGGTATCTAAATAGCTAGCCCTGTAACGCCGGGCTATGTACTTACATTATTGCAAAATGTGCTTCATCCGAAAAGCTATTTTAAAATCGGACATATCGAGTGCATAGAGGGGTAATGTATCTATAATTCTTAAAATAATTGTTATGCTTTTTGTGAACGTTTATCGTGAGTAATTTAGCAAACTGTTAGTAAATTCACCGGAAGTTTGCGGTGGTTATGCTTTTTCTGAACGTCACATGCTAATGTAAAAAGCTGGTTTTTGATATAAATATGAACTTGATTGAACAGACATGCATGTATTGTATAACACAATGTCCTAGGTGTGTCATCTGATGAAGATTATAAAAGGTTAGTGCTGCATTTAGCTGTGGTTTGGGTTTATGTGACATGATATGCTAGCTTGAAAAATGGCTGTGTGATTATTTCTGGCTGGGTACTCTGCTAACATAATCTAATGTTTTGCTTTTGTTGTAAAGCCTTTTTGAAATCGGACAGTGGGGTTAGATTAACGAGATTCTTGTCTTTAAATAGCTGTGAAATAGTCATATGTTTGAGAAATTGAAGTTATAGCATTTCTAACGATTCAAAAATCGCGCCACTGGATTTCAGTGGCTGTTACGTAGGTGGGACGAGTTCGTCCCACATGTACTAGAGAGGTTAAAGAGACACTGAGAGAAAATATTTGTGGTAACTATGGGAGAAAGGAACATAGGCCGATTCATATATTTCTACCTTGTTAGAGATTACCATCAGTTTATAGTTCGAGGTCCCTTGTCTCCATTAATGTTGGGACATTCCTTCACCAAACACATTTCCTAACATTGTCTTTAGACAGCTCTTTCTTAACTTCCTTTACCTCCAGACTCCAGTGACCTAAAAGCTCAAGTCAATGCTACGTAACATGCATACACTAAAGAATAGAATAGAATGTATTATATAAATCATTAGGCTATATCACTCATCTTTCCAAAACACTCAGTCCCTTCTTCACTTCAGCTTGACCCTGTCTGTCCCACTCAAACTTCCGTCTGTGTGTCATCAATGGGGATGGTGGGAAACAAACTTCTTGACCAAGATGCACCAGACCAGGTGCTACAGAAACAGCTGAGCGCAAACGAACAGCTGCTCTGACTGTGGATCATCTGAGGTGGTCTCATCATGGTCATAGGATGTTCCCAAGGCACCTATGTACTTTTTTACTTTCCAAAATGTTAATTCAACAGAATTACATTCTTACCCCAATTAATGTGGGGGGAAATGATGGCAGTGTGTTGTGTGGAAGCACTTAAAAAAAATACATTGTGTTAGGTCATTATTCTCTGATCCACCTCTACACAGACGACACCATTCTGTATACTTCAGGCCCCTCTTTGGACACTGTGTTAACTAACCTCCAGACGAGCTTCAATGCCATACAACTCTCCTTCCGTGGCCTCAAACTACTCTTAAATGCAAGTAAAACTAAATGCATTGATCAATCGATCACTGCCCACACCTGCTCGCCCGTCCAGCATGACTACTCTGGACGGCTCTGACTTAGAATATGTGGACAACTACAAATACCTGGGTGTCTGGTTAGACTGTAAACTCTCCTTCCAGACTCACATTAAGCATCACCAATCCAAAATTAAATCTAGAATCGGCTTCCTATATCGCAACAAAGCATCCTTCACTCATGCTGCCAAACACACCCTCGTAAAACTGACCATCCTACCAATCCTCAACTTCGGTGATGTCATCTATAAAATAGCCTCCAACACTCTACTCAACAAACTGGATGCAGTCTATCACAGTGCCATCCATTTTGTCACCAAAGCCCCATACACTACCCACCATTGCGACCTGTACGCTCTCGTTGGTTGGCCCTCGCTTCATACTCGTCGCCAAACCCACTGGCCACAGGTTATCTACAAGTCTCTGCTAGGTAAAGCCCCGCCTTATCTCAGCTCACTGGTCACCATAGCAACACCCACTCGTAGCATTCGCTCCAGCAGGTATATCTCACTGGTCACCCCCAAAGCCAATTCCTCCTTTGGCCGCCTTTCCTTCCAGTTTTCTGCTGCCAATGACTGGAACGAACTGCAAAAATCTCTGAAGCTGGAGACTCATATCTCCCTCACTAGCTTTAAGCACCAGCTGTCAGAGCAGCTCACAGATCACTGCACCTGTACATAGCTCATCTGTAAACAGCCCATCTAGCTACCTACCTCATCCCCATACTGTACGAAAAAAAAAACATGTATGAAATGTATGCATTCACTACTGTAAGTTGCTCTGGATAAGAGCGTCTGCTAAAATGACTAAAATGTAAATGTAAATGTATTTATTTATCTTGCTCCTTTGCACCCCAGTATCTCTACTTGCACATTAATCTACTGCACATCTACCATTCCAGTGTTTAATTGCTATATTGTAATTACTTCGCCACCATGGCCTATTTATTGCCTTAACTTACCTCATTTGCACTCACTGTATATAGACTTTTTGTTTTCTTTTGTTCTACTGTATTATTCACTGTATGTTTTGTTTATTCCATGTGTAACTGTTGCTGTTTTTGTCGCACTGCTTTGCTTTATCTTGGGCAGGTCGCAGTTGCAAATGAGAACTTGTTCTCAACTAGCCTACCTGGTTAAATAAAGGTGAAATAAATACAATTTAAAAATGTAATTGACTAGAGATAAAAATAATTAGAATGTATACCAGAGATAAACTCAATAGTATTAGATATATTAAAATAAATAACACTAATAACACAATCATCGGAATATTTTGTAAGGATTAATTTTATAGGGATTCGTGTATTGCCCTGATGGACTAATGGGTATCTAAATAAACAAAACAGCAATAGAAAAAAAGTGATAGTCTATTCTGGGTTATTCCATAACATATTGTATGAGAGTAAACAGGAAGATGTGATGTTTCCGTAGGATACGTAGGCCTGGCCTAAAACTCAGTTATGTTCCAGATCTTCACCTGGGCGGCATCATAGGCTACAGTTTGTTTACATGATAGGCTATCACAATCTACAGGATGTGGTTCTGACTAACAAGCAGCTCACTGCAAAAGGTTCGTTGGCCACGACGCAGGGTACAGAATAATCGAAAGATGTAGTCTACACACATCTCGGGATAGGGATACATTTATTACATTTCATTTCTAGATTAGAAACCATCCAAGACAAGTATGTTTTTTTTGTTTTTTTTACATTGAAGTGTGCGTAATTTACTATAATCCGAGGTTGACTCTGTTATCATATTGGAATAAAAGCAGAGGATGACAGGGAGACTGTTGAGGAGAATAATAATCGTATCTCTCTAACGCATCCACCCACCGATGGCTGAATTTGTTGATCAGTTTACCATCTATACGGAACAATGTAGATGGTATTATCAATACAGTGGGCTACCGGAGGTGCTCGCCCCTCTTTCACTTACCGGACTTGAAAAACGCCGCTATGTCGGCCGCATCCTTAGCAGCCTCATCTATTCCCTCTCCAGAGCTCATGGCTGGAATACCGATATGGAAAAATAATGTCCAAAGAATTGACTTCCTCTAGATTTCCCGAGAAAATGGAAATGCAACACCATTGGAATTATATTCTACTGTAACACGCAGGCAATATGTTCTATCTTCAATAGGCAAGAGACCTCCATCTTGGCGAGAATGAAAATTCTTATTACCGATCGGCGGCGCTCCAGAGCCTGAGCACAGAGGCAGAGGGGGAAGTCCGTTGATAAAGGGGAGGTCTTGTATGGGGTCTCTGGCCCTGCAGGAATATCCCTGATATTTTGAGGCATTGTGCGCCACAAATGGGATGAAAGGGGAGCCAAATCATAAAGGCCACTTAGTGTAGCCAGGGTGCCAGTCTGTTTCTGCTCTCTTGCCAACTCCTTACGGAATTATAATGTGAAACATGTTTTGTTTCGTTTGACAATGACAGTGGAGTTGGTAAAAGCATAAACAGATCTGGGACCAGGTTACACTTGACCACCAGACATGATGGAATATAGACATATACCTATCATAGGCTATGGTAGCCAACAGGAAAAGATAGCTAGGATATGTAAGTTATCATAAAATGTTATTTATCACAAAAGCACTTCCTTCACTGGGAATAATCAAGACATTTCGACTATATATCTGATCCTGACTGGCCTGGTGTTATTATTTTCCATTGGAGATTGTATAGACCTACCTACAATACTGATTGATAGACGTCCGCTGTAAAGTCTCCAGACGGTTCATTCTTCGATCAAACACTGCCACCCACTGGTTTTAAAAAGTATACGGCACATTTATACATACAGTTTGTCCTCTTCGTAGTGTTGGCAAACCGATTGACCTATGTTGGGATGCACAAATTCTGCAGTTTACAAAGCCGTTAGTAAAATCAAGTAATGAAGAGGATTATAGTGTGAATTTGGAAATAAATTGTCTCTGCTCCTCTCAGGGCCTACATTATAAAGTGTCATCGAGGCGTCTTGAAAATATATATAATTGTATCCTGTGATACACTCAACAGCTGCACCAATGTATCAATTCATGGCCCTCTCTCCTGGGAATAATCATTAATTACACAGACGCATGTTTGAAAGATAATGGCTTGTATTGGCCTGTATGCTCTCCATACTTGTGCATTTCACCTGTGTGACCCATTCCCTCTAGTGTAACGTTACAAATTAAAGCGAATATACAAATACAGAAAGACGACAGACAAACTGTAGACTAGCAGCCTACACAACAACCACATGTGTAGGCCAAAAAGGCGTCCTACAAACTTATCTTTCTACATTGATTAAAAATGAATAAATAACGGACATTTCTCAATGAGATAATGAGAAGTTGCTTTGTGGCCCCATGAGAGGAACCGTGACAAATCATGTGGATTTGTGCTGTCACTACCCGAACTATGGTCATCATGGTGCAGCCTGCAGGGATGTATTTGTAGCTGCCCTATCAGAAAAAAAACGGTCCGTGCTATTCGGAATCCCTGGGACGTCCATACCCCATTGAAGTAGACATTGAAAAGGGTTAAGGTAAGTGTTAAGGTTGGGGTTAGGGTTAGGCAAGGGTTATAGTTAAGGTTAATGTTAGGGTATGGGTTAAGGTTAGGGTGTAGGGTATGGACGTCCCAATGATCCCGATTAGCAAATGCACAAAAAAACATGTCCTACGTAACCAAGGAAACAGCTAACACAATTTAATTAGTGGGAAAGTGGTATCTGAGAACTGCAGCTTGAGCCCCTCGAGCCAGCCCAGGACACCAAGGACCAAAATATAAGAATTCCACGTGACATGAAAAACTTGCAACTGTTTCCAGAATTCTGATACTGTATTCACACTTCAAAGACATATTCGTGGTGGTGTGGAAACAACATGTCTCTCAGCTCGCGTTCTGCGAAGTCCAACTTGAGAAACAGGTCCCAACCCTCAGTCCCCGTGGAGTCAATAAAGGAAATGCAGGTTTGGTGATGGTATTATTAGCTATTTCGCTTGTGTAGATGTGATTGTAATGTATGTTAGTTGTACTGTATATCTTTGTTTTTGTCTGGTGGGGGTGGCAAGGTAGCCAATACCTTGCTTGCATCGTGTTGTGGTCCTGTTTCTTTATCCCTGCCAATAAAATGATGGCATTTTCTGGTAATGAAGATCATGCATATATAGACTCAAGAGCTCACAATAATTGAAGCATATTTAAGCATGGCTACTGGCTGTATTCAGGCACTCTGCTTTGAGCCGTGCGTAAGAACAGCCCTTAGCCGTTGTATAGCTCCTCGGGCCTTATTGCTATTATACATTTGTTACCAACGTAAACAGTACAAATAAAACATTGTGTCATTCCTGTGGTATGGTTTTCAGCCAATCGGCATTCAGGACTCAAACTTTATAATTTGCATTATAAACTGGTTGGTTCGTGACCTGAATGCTGATTGGCTGACAGCTGTGGTATATGAGACAGTATACCACGGGTATGACAAAACATGTATTTTTACTGCTCTAATTATGTTGGTAAGGTTGGGCAAGACAAATATGTAATTGCCTTTGAATGGGGTATGGTAGCAGGTGCTAGGCACACCAGTTTGTGTCAAGAACTGCACGCTGCTGGGTTTGCCTTGTGTATCAAGAAAGGTCCACCACCCAAAGGACATCCAGCCAACTTGACACAACTGTGGGAAGCATTGGAGTCAACATGGGCCAGCATCCCTGTGGAACGCTTTCGACACCTTGTACAGTCCATGCCCGACGAATTGAGACTGTTCTGGGGGCAAAAGGGAGGGAGGGTTTTTTTCCATGTATGAATCTGTTATTCAATGCATTTCTATAGGCTAATGTTAGTAAAGCCAAATTCAATGTCTCATAAAATATTTTAGAAATATTATTTGGGATATCTAAAGGGGTCCTAAAATTCCAAATCAAAGGGGTCCTAAAATTCCAAATCAAATAGCTAAATGAATTTAAAATGTTAAGAGGTCATATGGTGTTGGATATTAGGAAACAACGGTGATGTTATGGGGACGGTATGATGATGTTCTGGGGACATTATGGTGATGTTATGGGAGCATTGTA
The DNA here is from genome assembly GCF_901001165.1 of Salmo trutta. Lineage (NCBI taxonomy): Eukaryota > Metazoa > Chordata > Actinopteri > Salmoniformes > Salmonidae > Salmo > Salmo trutta. Next base: position 17,969,127 of record NC_042993.1, on the reverse strand, counting down.
GGGACATTATGGTGATGTTATGGGAGCATTGTAGGGACATTATGGTGATGTTATGGAACATTTGGGGATGTTCTAGTGATGTTATGGGGACATTATGGTGATGTTATATGGAAATTATGGTGATGTTATGGGGCGATTATGGTGATGCTCCCGAGGGGCGCAGCAGTCTAAGGCACTGCATCTCAGTGCAAGAGGCGTCACTACAGTCCCTGGTTCGAATCCAGGCTATATCACATCCAGATGTGATTGGAGTCCCATAGGGTGGCGCAGAATTGGCCCAGTGTTGTCAGGGTTTGGCCGGGGTAGGCCGTCATTTTAAGTAAGAATTTGTTCTTAACTAACTTGCCTAGTTAAATAAAGTGATTTTATGGGGGCATGTTGTGCTTGTTATGGTGATGTTATGGGGGCATGTTGTGCTTGTTATGGTGATGTTATGGGGGCATGTTGTGCTTGTTATGGTGATGTTATAGGGGCATGTTGTGCTTGTTATGGTGATGTTATGGGGGCATGTTGTGCTTGTTATGGTGATGTTATGGGGGCATGTTGTGCTTGTTATGGTGATGTTATGGGGGCCTTCTCTTAGATCCCTCTGAGCTCTCACCAGATCATACATAATTCAGTGGGGACTCCAATTACCCAGTTTCTCCAAATGAGATGTCTCACTTTAGAAATCAGTCATGCCTTAGTGAAATATTCATTATTAAACTGCTTTTAAATGCAAAGCTGCACAATCATTTTCCAAGTATCAAACGCTCTCTCACCCCATATGAGGGGCAGCTTTGTCTGTGATCGTCCTCGGCCAATATTGTGTAATCTGATGGAATTTAATATCGAGGACCACTTTGGAAACAAGCGTTTTAATTAATACTTTCAAGTGATATCCTCTGGGTACACATTGTACATTTTGTTGTATGTGTCTGTTACCCAAAATAAATTCAATTGAGTAGGCTGCTGTGTTTGTTTCTTGGTGTATGTTGTTCTCTTTGGACAGGCAGTAGCCAAATGCTGGTTGCCCTTTTGAATTTGAAGTTTGGGTGGATTGTTTTGTCACTCAACATTTCTCCACACTCGTTGGTCCCCTAATTTTTGAAGGATTGGCTCTGTCATATTAATCATCAGCTGCTGGCACTTTCATCTCACCACACTTTTCACCACTTTACATTAGTGTTATTCCTTTCTAGTTTCAGTACAACATGCGTACAACATGCGTACAACATGCGTACAACATGCGTACAACATGCGTACAACATGCGTACAACATGCATACAACATGCATACAACATGCATACAACATGCATACAACATGCATACAACATGCATACAACATACATACAACATACATACAACATACATACAACATGCATACAACATGCATACAACATGCATACAACATGCGTACAACATGCGTACAACATGCGTACAACATGCGTACAACATGCGTACAACATGCGTACAACATGCATACAACATGCATACGGGTGAATGGCTTTTATTAAGAAGTCATTGTGTTCCTTGGATTGAACTAGGCCTAACCTAACAAGGATTTTCACCACATAGGTCTAGTATTGTGTATTGCTCTTTAACACCATCCATTCTGTTGGTCAATCCCTTCCTCAAGTAATTGGGCCACAGCGCTCTTTTATACCTGTCCAGGGGAGACATGTCTGTAACTGTAACTGTCTGTAACTGTAGCCTCTACTCTACTGTATAACAATGACCCATTCAGCCCCAAGCCCCATTGTTGACGTTGGTAAGGCGATAGCAGTGCTTTTGATAATTACCTAGCCGACAGGGGGTCACCCAATACTACACTATCTAGTTAGCCAGCCTCTGTCTGAGGAGAAAACAATATTATAATTTCAGACAGTAACCTTTAGGCTGGAAAATAAGTTGCTGGTCGCTGGCAGTGCTTGTTCCGCAGTGCATGCACTGGAATTCTTGTCTGTGTTCTCATGAATAGTAATTCATGTCAATTAAGAGGGTAGATTCCTTAAATAGGTTGCTTTGTTGAGAGTGGCGATGCTTCACTTTAAACCTGACTATCAAAACAAGGTAAGCTGACCTACACAGTTCTGTTACACGGGGTTACTTAGGCTACACCCAGGTCCCTATCTGTGACCAAATCATGCATTTCATTATGAATGTTTTAAGAAACCAACAATTGTATTTATCTTAATACAGTAACAGTGTCCTGGACTGTTTACCAGACCATTGTGTAGATAGAGGTTCAGCCTGTAGTCTATGTTGCCCATCTATAAATTATCAATCAGAGGTATGGATTTTACAGTACTGGGGATTCATGAAAATACAGAGGTGGGTAGTAACACACTACAAGTAACATGTTACAGTACTTGAGTAGTTTTCTTTTAGGAATGTGTACTGTACTTTTACTTGAGTAAATTCTGTAGGGAAAAACATACTTTTTAAAACCTTTTTAAAATGTATCAAATCTGTGTGAATATCAGTCTTATTGCTTTTGTCAGATTTAAATTGACTGCAAAAGGCTCTATTTCTTGTTTGCCTTTCTTTAGATTTTATGAAAATAACTGGTTAGTTAATTGAAAAACATGTCACAAGTATCATAGTTCAATGTAAAACCGTATACATTTGTATTTAGGTTATTGCTTTTTGATCAACTTACACAACAAAATAAGCTACTGTAAGAACATAAATAAAACATTGAAAGAATGAAAAATAGGCAGATGTGTATTGGAGAAGAAAGTCAGTACATTAACTCGTATTCAGTGGAACTAAGGAGCATTTCCATTAACTCTTGTTGTTTGATCAATTTGTTTTCTATTGTAGATCTGCATCAAGGCTGTGCTACTTATCACAAATATAGGCTAGTATTAAAATACACTGTCCACAATGTTTTGGTCATTACAGTAATATCAATGCAGTTTGGATAATTTTGGGATATGAGACTGCTCGCATCTTCAGATCAATGCCACATTATGTATTCGGGTAGGTAGCGCATAGAGCAGGGTTCCCCGACTGGCGGCCCCTAGGGCCGATTTTGGCCCGTGGGTGATTTAAGTAATTTGGCCTCCAAGTTTTCTGAGCCAAAAATTGGGACATAAAAGATTAAAAACACCAGAAAATCAGCTCCAAGTGGTAAAAAATTTTCAAAAGTATTCCCACGCATAATAGAGAGATATGTGATCGTATACAAATGTAAGCAAGGTTTGAAATTATTATGTTTTAGTCAATTATATGTTTGGGCTTCTTGCTGCCAGTTTGCAGTCTATTTGTAATTATGTTCCGGCTCGATGACCATCCGCTCAAGAAAAACTAGCTGAATCTAGTTGATGATCCCTGACATAACGGCTTATACTTGGCCTCAACGCATGGGTTCTCTGTGGATGAGAGAGGTCAAGTTGGGACACAATACCTGACACAGTAATAGGGGATTATGAAGGTTCCTTTTCATCTGTTTTGTCACCTGCACAATGGCATCATGAAGGCATGGTGTACAATATACTGTGGCCTTCTACTGTGATACCCATCACCTGTGGCTGTGTGTCATGTGCTAGAGCTTGGCAACTTGCCAGCGTCTTTAAGTTGTTTGAATAGTTTATAGGAAGATTTTAACTTCACTGAGAGTTAGCTCAGTTTAAGCAAGGTGGGGAGCAAACAAAGGCATGCCAGTTATTCTCCTGAGTGATCACAGCTACTCTTATCTTCTCTACAGCACTCACTGATCTCTATCTGTAGCTACATAGATTGTAGACGGTCGTTTGGGAGCTGTCTTTGATATGAGGAGCTAAGAGTCATGTCTCGGGCGTTTAGAAAACAGCTCTGGAAACAGAGTGTCTCAAGATTGATCAAGGTAAGAGATTGTCATTGTAGGACTTGTCTGATGATAGGAGAAGATGGAGTAGAACTACTGGAGACAACAAGCACCCAGTGGGTCCTCGCCAAGTAATGGTTAGGGACAGGTCATCAATTTGATCACAGATTGGGGCCAATATGGTGTGCATGTTGCTGACTGTTTGATAAATGTATAGGCTCCAGAGTACAACCGAACTGAAATCAGTCATTGGTCAAGATTGGCTCTCAGTCTTGTTCTGTAGAATTGTAATAAATTCAAGTAGAAACAAGCAATTTCAGTCAGTATTTGTTTTTATACACTCTATGATGCAGACATTGTTTGCAATGGAGTTCATTGCAAACGTCGAGTGGATTAGAAGACACACAACGCCCAAACGCCCATGTCACAGCTATCAGTCCTTTTCTCCTGAAGTATTTCTTGATTTGTTTTGTCAGGATAGTTTCATTCTAGCCATTCAGTTCTTATCTGAGCTGAAAGCTTGCAGACAGTTGAGGTTGCCATTGTGTATGCTTGATGCTTGGTGCTTGGTGTGCTGTGGTGTGTGTCTGTAGGATGAAGCTTGAGGTGGCTGTTTGCTCATCATGAAAGCCTTGGACTGGAATCACTGCCAGCCCAGGGAGCAGGTGTGATGTGTGTGTCGCCCAGCAACCCCTGTCTTGGCTAGCTTATATAAGCATGTATTTCCTCCAGTGGTTCTGTTCAGGCAGTGTGGTGAATCAGTAGTGTACTAGCTGGCCTGCGATGCACATGCTGCGCGTCTAATGGAACCCTTTTCCCTACATCGTGCACTACTTTTGACCAGAGACCAAGCAGTGCACTATGTAGGGAGTAGGGTTCCATTTAGGATGCAGTCTGGGGCTTGGGTTTGTCCAATAGGTCAATAGCTGTGTTTGGTCTTTCGTGTCCAGGCTTGTTGACTGCTGGCTGCTGCCTCTGATCTGATGCATGACCTCAAGGCCTGCTGTAAATCTTTAGCCATCGTCTTCTGCTATCTTCTTCCACAGCCTTCTCCTACTCCCACCAGATACCTGGATAGAACTCATGTGGATTTATCTTTTGATTGGGCTTATACATTGGAGTTATCAATTAAGCCACAGTAAATGTGACTCAGACTTGGCCTTAACGTCTTTAAAGTGCAATAGAGACAGACCAGTGAGCCGGCTTGGCATGAATAACTCAGCAGTCTGTGACCACACTTTATCCATGGCATCAAATGCATTCTTACACACATGCGTGCGTCCACGTGTGCCATCGCCCGCACGTTGATTTTGTCCACCCACACCAGACGACATCAGGACACGCAGGTTAAAGTATCAAAACAAACTAAGAACCAATTATATTAATTTGGGGACAGGTCAAAAAGCATTAAACATTTATGGCAATTTAACTAGCCAGCTTGCTGTTGCTAGCTAATTTGTCCTGGGATATAAACATTGTTATTTTACCTGAAATGCACAAGATCCTCTACTCTGACAATTAATCCACAGATAAAGTGAATTTGTTTCTAGTCATCTCTCCTCATTCCATCAGGCTTATTCTTCTTATTTTGGACTTTATATGGTGGTTGGCTACCAACTTTAGGTGCATTACCGCAACCGACTGGAGTGTGGACCTAAGTTCATCTTTCAATCACCCACGTGGGTATATGGTCCTAAAAACCAATGAGGAGATGGGAGAGGTCGGACTTGCAGCGCGTTGAGTGTCACAAATAGAACTAATTTCTATTTTAGCGTCTGGCCACACAGACGCTCGCTGACGCGCTCAAGCAGTGCGGGTGCAATGATTGAATAACATGTATGTGTACATTTATTTTGCAACGCTCACGCATGCGATGTGTCCGGTCTGGTCAGCATGTTAGGGGCAAATGTATAGTGTTTGCCAAATAGTAACATGCCAGTGTAGAAACAAAGAAATGCAGGAACAGCTTAAGTGTTCTTAGTATTTCTGGTCTGCCGGTAAATGGTCTGGCCAGTAGCTATAAAATGTTTTGTTATTAAGTACAATGTGCTGAACCCAAAGGGCCTAGATCCCAAAATAGACTGACCCTTGCAAGTAAAAGGTAGCTTAACCTAGAACGAAACACTTCTCCAGACAACACAGGCTAAATTCCAGACTGTCAATGGGGAAAATAAAACCAGAGTTTGAAAGCATCTGCATCCGGCCCACAAAATACAACACCAAGTCTGCTTAATTTATTGGCTTGCCTTTTTCCTGCAGTTACCTAGCAGCACCACCAAGCAACTCATTGTAGTAGATTTTACTATCTCTGTTCTCTGTCTTCTTTAACATGAGGCCCCCAGCCACTGGGCTATCCAGGGTAGTGTTATAGGCTAGCCAGAGTGGAATGTTAATGTTCTATCTGTGCTGTTTGTGCTACTGTCTGTTTCACTGTATATAACCTGTGGGTAGGAGTGGTATAGAAGATAGAGAAAGAGGCATAGCTAAAGAGTCTAGAGTATATGGAAAATGTTTTATCAGAGATCATGGTTCAAGAGATTACCATATAGGAAGGAATAGGCTATCACTTTCATTTTCACTTCTTTGTGTGGGATTTTGCTGTGTTTTTTTTTAATTCATGTATTTTTACTGTTAATAACAAAGCTGCAGTATATATTGAAGATATTGTATTTTTTCTGATATTTATTCAATGGTGTTTGCAAGTGTCCTGAATTCTGCTGTCTTGGCTGACATGTGAAAGCGATTGTCATTCTGTGAACATTTTGAACAATGGCTGACTCAAAGTCTAGAAGGAGCAAAAGGGAGCCTCAATCATCTCTCATATCTAACAGCGAGATTGTTGCATTCAAAGTATGTGTGAATGACTGTTGTATCCAGTCATTATCATTTGAATTACTTTAATTGTTTCTGGGCTGAAATATTAATCCGAATTTGGTTGCGCCTCTTGTCGAAGCAATCCGTCCAGTTTGAGTCTGTATTGGGGTTGACTTGATGATACATCTCTTTGTCTCTCTGTTTGCAGCAAAAGCTGAAAGAGGAGCGTGAGGCGAAGAGAGCTCAGCTGGATGGCAGACATGACTACATCCTCAGCATCGTGGCTTCCTGCCTGGGCCTGGAGAAGGCTGACGTGGAGGATGCCATTCTGGAGGGAACTCAGGTAGGGCATAACACTTCATCACCGCTCCACCTCCATCAATCCCCTGTACTGTGGTCCCTTGTTACAGACTGTTGAGTAGCTGGCCACTGCTTGCGGATGCAACATTTGTATCTGCACACCTGTATGTATGGTAATAACTTGTGCAAAAGCGATTTAATCAAGTAAAGGTCAATTAATTGTGGAAACAGTGATTGTGATGAACCTGTCTTCCATAGATTGAGCGCATGGAGCAGTTCTTTGTGGCTGAGGGACTTCCTCATATCATGTTCTACTATCAGGATGTGGAGCCAGCTGAAGCAGGTGAGATGATTGGCCATGCAGGGAAATAATAGGGGAATATAATAATAGCAGAGTAATAACACAGTTAATAGCAGAGTTACAGCTCAAAGACAAAGATGCTGAATCTTGCAAGCCTTGAGTAATGTATCTTACCCTTCTTCCGGTCGTAAAGATGATATAGTGGGTAACTGCTTTGTTTGTCTCCCTAGCAGCAGCATCAGCAGCAGCAGCTGTCTTGGCCCCCAACCGGAGTAAGAAGGCCAAGGTGTTTGTCACTGAGGGCAAAGATGAGGCTCTGACTGGTGTCTGTGTGTTCTTCACAAGAGCCAATCCATCCAAGGCTATCACCTCTGAGAATGTTCACAGGGTGAGTCTCCACCTTACTATCCAACACAAGGCTCTCTAAACCCTGTTCCTGGAGAGCTACTGTCCTGTAGGGTTTTCACCCCAACCCTAATCTAACACATCTGATTCTAATAATTATCTGATTGATAAACTGAATCAGATTAGTTACAACTGGGATTGGATTGAAAACCTACAGCAGGGTAGCTCTCCAGGAACTGGGTGGGATAACCATGATCCAACACATAGTCGGCATTGTACATTTGATCAATATTTATATGTCTAAAGGCTTAAACAATGTTCGTATAACAATGTTCTTATCATTCATAACACTATTTAACCTTGCATTCAGGCAAACTGCTTAAAGAGTTTAAGGCTTAAAACACACAATGTTAGTAACAGTATGACACGTCAGCCCAATCCTTGCTTCTAAAAAGGTGTCATCCCCTGGCCTACTGTGTGGTCATGTCTATTTAAAGTTCTCTGGCCCTGGTAGGAGGTGAATTTCAACATGCTGGACACCACAGAGGTAGGCCTGCTTAAAAGTGTGGAGCAGATGCTGTCTGAGATCTTCATACCCAGCCTGAAGAAGATGGACCATGGCTGGGGAGAGCTGGCCAGTCCACAGGCCCAGTCAGTTAAACAGGAATTCATCAGCTCACTGGACAGCTTTGTGTCTGTGCTGGCCGGGGCGCAGGAGAGCCTGCAGGAGAAGGTAGGTGACGTGCATGCTCAACAGACCTGGCTTCAAATACTATTTCAAATATCTAAATTACTTTCACATGCATTTCAAAGTACAGTGGCAAGAAAAAGTATGTGAACCCTTTGGAAATACCTGGATTTCTGCAAAAATTGGTCATAAAATTTGATCTGATCTTCATCTAGGTCACAACAATAGACAATCACAGTCTGCTAACAATTATATGTTTTCATGTCATTATTGAACACGTCATGTAAACATTCACAGTGCAGGGTGGAAAAAGTATGTGAACCCTTGGATTTAATAACTGGTTGACCCTCCTTTGGCAGCAATAACCTCAACCAAACGTTTTCTGTAGTTGCGGATCAGACCTGCACAGGTCAGAAGGAATTTTGGACCATTCCTCTTTACAAAACTGTTTCAGTTCAGCAATATTCTTGGGATGTCTGGTGTGAACTGCTCTCTTGAGGTCATGCCAAAGCATCTCAATCGGGTTGAGGTCAGGACTCTGACTGGGTCACTCCGGAAGGCGTATTTTCTTCTGTTGAAGTCATTCTGTTGTTGATTTACTTCTGTCTTTAGGGTTGTTGTCCTGTTGCATCACCTAACTTCTGTTGAGCTTCAATTGGCGGACAGACAGCCTAACATTCTCCTGCAAAATGTCTTGATAAACTTGGGAATTCATTTTTCCGTCGATGATAGCAAGCTGTCCAGGCCCTGAGGCAGCAAAGCAGCCCCAAACCATGATGCTCCCTCCACAATACTTTACAGTTGGGATGAGGTTTTGATGTTGGTGGGCTGTGCCTTTTTTCCTCCACACGTAGTGTTGTGTGTTCCTTCCAAACAACTCAACTTTAGTTTCATCTGTCCATAGAATATTTTGGAACATCCAGGTGCACTTTTGCAAACTTCTGATGTGCAGCAATGGGTTTTTTTGGACAGCAGGGGCTTCTTTCATGGAGTCCTCCCATGAACACCATTCTTGTTTAGTGTTTTAGGTATCGTAGACTCGTCAACAGAGATGTTAGCATGTTCCAGAGAAGTCTTTAGCTGACACTCTAGGATTCTTCTTAACCTCGTTGAGCATTCTGCACTGTGCTCTTGCAGTCATCTTTGCAGGACGGCCACTCCTAGGGAGAGTAGCAACAGTGCTGAACTTTCTCCATTTATAGACAATTTGTCTTACCGTGGACTGATGCACTTCAAGGCTTTTAGAGATACTTTTGTAACCCTTTCCAGCTTTATGCAAGTCAACAATTCTTAATCTTTTGTCTTCTGAGATCTCTTTTGTTCGAGGCATGGTTCACATCTGGCAATGTTTCTTGTGAATAGCAAACTCAGATTTTATTAGTGTTTTTTATAGGGCAAGGCAGCTCTAACCAACATCCAGGTTAGCTGACTCCTGACTCCAATTAGCTTTTGGAGAAGTCATTGGACTTGGGGTTCCCAACCTACACGGTTTCCCAACCTACACTGTGAATGTTTAAATGGTGTATTCAATATAAACAAGAAAATACGATCATTTGTGTGTTATTAGTTTAAGCACACTAAGTTTGTCTATTGTTGTGACTTAGATGAGTTGATGAATTGATGACCAATTTATGCAGAAATCCAGGTAATTCCAAAGGGTTCACATACTTTTTCTCGCCACTGTAATTATTCAGATGTTTTATTTGAAAAGACAAGTAGTTGAATATTGGAATGTATTTGGAAAACTCAAATACACTGACTCAAATACACTCCCATGTATTTAACCCAGGTATTTGAAAATAATATTTGATATAAGTATTTTCAAATACTTTCAAAAAGTATGCTATTTATAGAAAATTATTTGAAAATACTTTAAACTAATTCCAATAGATGTAGTTTGATTTGGGCCACATTATTTGAAAATACTCAAATACACAGAAAATAAGTATTTAAATAACAAATAATCAAATACACACACACACACACACACACACACACACACACACACACACACACACGCTTATAAAAAAAAACATACAATTGATATCATTAATCATTTAATTTAGGTGAATCTAAAAGAGTGTGACGAATTTGACCTGAAGACACTGAAAGGCCCGTCTGACTACATTGCTGTGGCTAACAGCACAGAGGCAACAGAGAAGATAGAGGCCTGTATGAAAGTGTGGATCAAACAGATTGAACAGGTAAAATAGAATGAACCTCAATAGCATCATGCACACCTTTCCCCTCCATGGACCTGTTTTATTGTGAGTGGAGGTGTGTGTTCAATATTGTAAATACAATACAACTTTATTTATCCTCTCAGGGGAAATTACATTAAGATCCACCACATCTAATACAGTTTACAGATATCGCATTCCCCAATCAGCAGTGATTGTGTTGCATCCAGGTGCTGGCTGAGAGTGACCAGCTGAGGAAGGAGGCAGATGACCTGGGGCCGCGGGCCGAGCTGGACCACTGGAAGAAACGTATGTCCCGCTTCAACTACCTCCTGGACCAGCTCAAGAGCCCCAATGTCAAGGCTGTCCTGGGCGTTCTCATGATGGCCAAGTCCAAACTCATCAAGGTGAGCAAGCTGTTACACCATGTCCTCCGTAACACAGGAGTAGATGTTAAAGGCCTGCTAATAAAATGTTCATATATCAATTTCGATTTTTGCTACTTGAGACTCGTTCGTGGGAGCCAGTCACATAAAAAAATAAAAAATAAAGCACTCCTCTATGCTTACTGAACATGGCTCTCATATCTGAATTCAGTTGGTGTTTTCTGTATTACTGTAGCAGAATAGGTACAGTGCATGTTTGATGACTGTATCTGTCCCACCAGTCCTGGCGAGAGCTGGACACCAGGATCACTGACTCAGCCAACGAGGCCAAGGACAATGTGAAGTACCTCTACACTCTGGAGAAGTTCTGTGACCCGCTCTACAACAGTGACCCTGTGAGAGACTAATATTGTATACAGTTTTAAATATAACAACGAATTTTCCGCTAAGATTTACTAACTACAGATTTACATAGTTTGCCATTTTCCCGGACACAGATTATGCTTAATCCTGGACTAAGAAGAACTCTCAATTAAAAACCTTTTAGTCCAGAACTAAGCTTAATCTGTGAAACCGATCCTCTATGTTTATCGATCTTAATGGATTTGAAAACTCATCATTGTATGATTGTATTGATTGCTAAATGAACGCAGGTGTCGATGGTGGAGGCCATTCCAGGCCTGATCAACGCCATCCGGATGATCCACAGTATCTCCCGCTACTACAACACCTCAGAAAAGATCACCTCCCTGTTTGTCAAGGTCATTATTGCCAAGATAGTGTATTTAACCACCAAGAAGAAGAGGTGACTGTAAATCTCGCTCACAATTAAAAGCTGCCGAATGAATTACATTTAATCATTAGGAGTGTATTGAAATCAATCTTGTCAATTCTTCTTTGATGTTCATGGTGCATTTGGCCGCACCACCTGGTCTCATGTTAGCTGAAGTGCTGTCTACCTCCCTCCCAAACCTGTTAACCAGTCATCCCATCGAGGTTACTCATTAGAGTGGCACGTGTATCCTTTTTCTTCTGTATCTCCATGTCTTAGGTTACCAACCAGATGATTACAGCATGTAAGGCTTACATCACCAACAACGGTTCTGCATCCATATGGGACCAGCCTCAGGGTGTTGTAGCTGAGAAACTGAAAGCTGCTATCCACCTAAACCAGGTACTGCTTTCAACACAGTTTAACCAGATCATTTAAAATATTGTGCTAAATCAAGGAACAAAGAAATGAACTTTTTGAAAGTACAGGCCCTTAAGAGCTTTAATCTATAAAATAATCTATTATATCTAGTGTAATACCACCACATCCTTTACGCACTTCTCACAAATGAACTATTTTACAGTGTAACTTCCTTTCCATGCTCCTCCAATTACTTTTCATCTGGATCCCATCTATCTCATTATAGGAGTACCAGAAGTGCTTCCACAAGACCAAGGAGAAGCTGGAGCAGAGTCCCTCCGAGAGGCAGTTTGATTTCAGTGAGATGTACATCTTTGGGAAGTTTGAGACGTTCCAACGACGCCTCTACAAGATCCTCAACATGTTCAGCTCCATCACTACTTACTCAGCCCTACAGGACTCCAAGATAGAAGGCCTGGAAACTATGGCAACCACTTTTCAGGTACACGGTCGGGAGATTAGAATACTTTGTAGACGTTACCTTTTTAGATGTTACCCTTTTAGACGTTATCTTTTTAAATGTTACCTTTTTAAACGTTACCTTTTTAGACGTTATCTTTTTAAATGTTACCTTTTTAGACGTTACCTTTTTAGACGTTACCTTTTTAGATGTTTTTCCTTGCAACTGTAGTAATGTTATATCTGCTCTTTCTATTGCTTCCGCTGGACAGACTGCAGAAATGCAGGGGAAATGGGAGGTAACTTTTGCCACAAGTTTTTTTGTCCTTGTTTTTGTCCATCAGTGCATGCCTCATCATCATTATCATCAACACTACCAAGCATACAGCCATACTAAACTCCTAACTGTCTCTCTGAAAGAGCTGTGGACCCCTACAAATCAGCCTGGCTAGACAATCTGGACCCTCTCTTTCTAAAATTATCCGCCGCAATTGTTGCAACCCCTATTACTAGCCTGTTCAACCTCGCTTTCGTATCGTCTGAGATCCCTAAAGATTGGAAAGCTGCAGCGGTCATCCCCCTCTTCAAAGGGGGTGACACTAGACCCAAACTGTTACAGACCTATATCTATCCTACCCTGCCTTTCTAAAGTCTTCGAAAGCCAAGTTAACTGACCATTTCGAATCCCACCGAACCTTCTCTTCTATGCAGTCTGGTTTCCAAGCTGGTCATGGGTGGACCTCAGCCACGCTCAAGGTCCTAAACGATATCATAACCACCATCGATAAAATACAATACTGTGCTGCCATCTTCATTGACCTGGCCAAGGCTTTCGACTCTGTCAATCACAGCATTCTTATTGGCAGACTCAACAGCCTTGGTTTCTCAAATGACTGCCTCGCCTGATTCACTAACTACTTCTCAGATAGAGTTCAGTGTGTCAAATCGGAGGGCCTGTTGTCCGGACCTCTGGCAGTCTCTATGGGGGTGCCACAGGGTTCAATTCTCGGGCCGACTCTTTTCTCTGTATACATCAATGATGTCGCTCTTGCTACTGGTGACTCTCTGATCCACCTCTACGCAGACGACACCATTCTGTATACTTCTGGCCCTTCTTTGGACACTATGTTAACAAACCTCCAGACAAGCTTCAATGCCATACAACACTCCTTCTGTGGCCTCCAACTGCTCTTAAATGCAAGCAAAACGAAATGCATGCTCTTCAACCGATCGCTGCCCGCACCCGCCCGCCCATCAAGCATCACTACTCTGGACGGTTCTGACTTAGAATATGTGGACAACTACAAATATCTAGGTGTCTGGTTAGACTGTAAACTCTCCTTCCAGACATTAAGTATGTCTAATCCAAAATTAAATCTAGAATCGGCTTCCTATTTCGCAACAAAGCATCCTTCACTCATGCTGTCAAACATACCCTCGCAAAACGGACTATCCTACCGATCCTTGACTTCGGCGATGTCATTTACAAAATAGCCTCCAACACTCTACTCAGCAAATTGGATGTAGTCTACACAGTGCCATCCGTTTTGTCGCCAAAGCCCCATAGACTACCCACCACTGCAAACTGTATGCTCTCGTTGGCTGGCCCTCACTTCATATTCGTTGCCAAACCCACTGGCTCCAGGTCATCTATAAGTATTTGCTAGCTAAAGCCCTGCCTTATCTCAGCTCACTGGTCACCATAGTTGCAACCACCCATAGCACGCGCTCCAGCAGGTATATTTCACTGGTCACCCCCAAAGCCAACTCCTCCTTTGGCCGCCTTTCCTTCCAGTTCTCTGCTGCCAATGACTGGAACGAATTGCAAAAATCACTGAAGCTGGAGACTTATATCTCCCTCACTAACTTTAAGCATCAACTGTCAACTACTCATCAACTACCGATCATTGCACCTGTACATAGTCCATCTGTAAATAGCCCACCCAACTACCTCATCCCCATATTTTTTTCTTCTTCTCCTTTGCACCCCAGTATCTCTACTTGCACATTCATCTTCTGCACATCTATCACTCCAGTGTTTAATTGCTAAATTGTAATTATTTCGCCACTATGGCCTATTTATTGCCTTACCTCCCTAATCTTACTACATTTGCACACACTAGACTTTTCTATTGTGTTATTGACTGTACGTTTATTTATCCCATGTGTAACTCTTGAGAACTTGTTCTCAACTGGCCTACCTGGTTAAATAAAGGTTAAATAAAAAAAAAATTAAATGTAAAAAATTAATGATCAGGAGCCATTTCACAAAGTAAAAAGTAATATATGTTACTCATCATATAATGTGTCCTCAATTTATTTGATTGCGTTGAACTTAGTATTCATTTTAATGAGCAGAAGCTGATCCATTACTAAGTCCTGATGGCCTTTTGTGGAAGTTGACAATTTGTTCACAGGAGCCAGAATATACATATTTTATGGTAAGCTCCTCATTGGAGAAATTACTGCTATTTTATACACTGCCTTTCATCTCTGCCATTGTAGATGGAGGATCTTTAAATAGGGATGGTGTCCAGCCAGAAGCTGCATGTCATCATCATTCTGCATTCTATATTATGTGGCCTTCTACTCTGATTAAAAGGAAATTAAACCCAACAGTCTCACAACATTCAACGGAAGCATTGTTGACAGTCTTTTGGCTTTGGTTTGATTGAATACAGACACAAGAATTGATCAAAGCCTCAAGAGCTTTGGAAAGAATGGAAAAAAGAACCTGTCTTTTATTTTCAGAGCATTGTATTGAGCATGAAGAAAAAGCACTACAGTTTCCTTGATCAGAGAAGAACAGACTTTGATCAAGACTATGATGAGTTTTGTAAAAATACCACAGAGTTGCATGTAAGTTTACACTTAATAACAAACTTACCAGTAAATCATAACACAACATATCTAAATAATCTCATAATTTACTTGCACAATTGTTTGTTGTGTTCATTTGCTTTCAGAATCAGCTGAAGACCTTCATGGATAACACTTTCGATAAGATTCAAAACACAGAGAGGGCTTTGAATGTACTGAAGAAATTTGAAAGGTACCGTTATTTCAGTCCACCTCTATTTCAAACCAACCTTTAATTAATTTCAGTCCTTTTAACAGCCATTTCATTCATTCTCCATTTGATATCAAAATCTCCCCTTACATCACCAAGACTGGGCATTCCAGACCTGGGCATCGATGATAAGTACCAGCAGATCCTTCAGAACTATGGGAGAGACATAGAGATGGTGTCCCGTAACTACACCAAGCAGAAGATGGATCCTCCCATTGGCCGGGACCTGCCCCCGGTAGCCGGTAAGATCCTGTGGGCCCGCCAGCTGTACCGGAGGATCCAGGAACCTATGGATCTGTTTCAGGAACACCCTGGGGTGCTGGCTACACCCGAGGCCAAACGCATCATCAGGAACTACAACAGGGTGGCCAGGGTGCTGCTAGAGTTTGAGATGATCTACCACAGTGGATGGATGAAGCAGGTGATCTTAAAGGAAAAACTGATTCTAATCAGCATTCCTACTCTGAGATGCTTGATACGGTGTACTGGCTGGACCTATACTCCAGTAGCATAGCAGCGTTAACTGTTACTGTTATTAATGCTGATCTGTACCTTATCTGTAGCCTGGTCCCAGATCTGTTTGTGCTGTCGTAGTTGGCAAGACTGATATTACTTTTGATTTACTTGTTGATTTCCCCACAGACATACTGTAGATGACTCATATCACTCATACACTCTCTTGCTCTCCCTCTCTCTCGCTCTCTCGCTTGCTCTCTCCCTCTCTCTCTTGCTCTCTCCCTCTCTCTCATCTCTCTCACACTCTTGCTGTCTCTCTCCATTTCTCTCTTTCGCTCTCTCTCTCACACTTTCGCACTCCCCAGATCGAGGAGGTCAGACTGGGCCTCCAGGCCTCTTTACTAGTCAAATGTCCCGATACGGGGGAGCTGTTTGTCAACTTTGACCCCCAGATCCTGACTCAGATAAGGGAGACAGACTGCATGACCAGGATGAGGCTGGAGATTCCTCCCTTTGCAGCCATCTTACAGCAGAAACAAGATGCCCTCAAGAAGAACTACAACAAGCTGCAGGTACACTAGGTTTTCCATGATGCCTTTTGATCAACTGAAGCATATTGAGCATGATACTGTATCTTTAAAAAGCTTTACATACACTCAACGACAGTTGAGTTGAGTAGAAAGTCCTATGGGATGGGATTTAGTCAGTAGAACCTTAATGCGAAGATTAGAAAACATTATAAGGGTGAAGACATTATAACGGCAGGCATTAAGTAAAGTGTTATTACTAATTTCTCTATTTCTGACGCCCATCCACAGCTGGTTCTGACGGAGAACGCCAGGGTCCGGGCTAAGATCCAGAGTGCCTTTGGGCAACTGGTGACGCCTCATGTTGCTAAGGTGGACGAAGCTATTCTGCCAGGCCTGACCTCCCTTAACTGGACCTCACTGAACATTGAGAAATACCTCAGCCGCATCAACAGTGCTCTCAGTATGTAACCATGTCCAATCTAACCTTGTCAGCACTGTACCGTGCTCTGTCAAAGCACCATGCTATAAAACGGCAGAACAATCTCACCACAACAACCAGAACAGTTAGCACACCTAAACTTTGACGTCATTTGATCACAGCTAATTGTGCCAGATCAACTCATGTCAAATATCCCATTGGAAAAAGTTATATCTGCTGTCCCAGTGAGCAAAGCTGATTGTAACTGCTGTTTCCTTGTGACCCACTGGTGACACCGTGGTGCTGTGTATGACCTCTGACCTGTAACCTGTGTGTCCAGTGGACCTGGAGCTGCTGATGGACAGAGTGAATGACCTGGTGGAGTTCAGGATAGACGCTGTGCTGCAGGAGATGAGTGGAGCCACACTGTGGGTTCTGCCCCTGGAGGAACCTTTCAGCTGTGAAGAGTTCGTTCAGACCACCAGGGTAAACAAAGAATCCCTCTGTATTATGTGTTTTACACATACACTACCGTTCAAAAGTTTGGGGTCACTTAGAAATGCCCTTGTTTTTGAAAGAAAGGCACATTTTTCGTCCATTAAAATAACCTCAAATGGATCGGAAATACAGTGTAAACATTGTTAATGTTGTAAATGACTACTGTAGCTGGAAACGGCTGAGTTCAGTTGGTCAGGTGTGGTGGCTAGTTGGAACAAAATCGTGCAGTACCTGCAGCACTCCAGGAACAGGGTTGCCTACCCCTGATATAGGCTAATGTACTTTCTTCTGTTATGTCATGGTAGGAGCTGTGTATAAAGGGAGCTCTGAGTCTCCACGCCAAGAGTTCCCTGGTGGAGGAGGCAACCAACGAGCTCATCAACATGCTGCTGGAGTTTGAACTGAACAAGGAGGGGGAGGAGGAACTTCTAGAGGAGAGCAGGACTGATATGGACCAAGTGGAGAGTGAAGGTACTGTAACCTACAGTTTTAACTGTGATAATCATGATGCAGCAAAACTCAAACAGAGAGTGATAACAGGGTCAGCAAAATACAAGGGAAAGGGTACAATAGCAAAACGATTGTTCAGGTGCACAAAGACTGACTGTTACAGACTGAAAATGAGAAAGTGTGCGTGCCTGTGTCCATGCCTGCGTGCCTGTGTCCATGCCTGCGTGCCTGTGTCCATGCCTGCGTGCGTGGTGCATGTGCATGCAGGTGTAGTCACGTCTGTTTATGTCTCTTCCCAGGGGAGGAGGAGGGTAAGTCAGAGGGTCGCATCAACCTGCTGTCTCGTAACACCACGGCGGCGAGTACCACGGGCCCCCCGTCTCCCCTGGTGAAGAGGAAGAAGAAGAGAGACCTGCTGGAGGTGATGAAGGAGGAGGCTCAAGAGCTTCTGTCCCACTTCAACCACCGTAACATGGACGCCCTGCTGAGGCTCACACGCAACACCCTGGAGACCCTCCGCAAACGCATCCACGCCTCCTCACTACTGCACTTCCTGGGTAAATTCCATTAATCCACTGTATTTATAAAGCCAATTTTACATCGTCAGTTGTCACAAAATTGTAACAAAATGCCTCCTTTGAGCTCCACCCTTTAGATGTTGGAGTAAGGTGGGGCTGTCTAAAAGGGCAGGGTTTCCCATTCCATTTCTCCCTACTTCAATGCCGCCCCATCTCCCCACAGCAGAGAGTGATTCCCCCAGCCGTCTGAAGGGCAGTGGTCAGCAGCCTATCTTCAGGACCAGTGTGACCCTGTCCATCCCCAACATCGCCATGGTCCCAGCCCTGGATGAGGTCCAGCAGGCTCTGAACCGGGCTGTGGAGTGTGTGGTCAGTGTCAGCAAAGGAGTCGGCCAGTGGAGCAAGGAGAGGATCTCCAAGGTGGGCTTGCGGTGGCTTAAAGCTCCAATGCAGTAGTTTTAATCTCAATATCAAATAATTTCTGGGTAACAATTAAGTACCTTACTGTGATTGTTTCAATTAAAATTGTCAAAAAGAAAAAAAAATGGCTTCTTAGCAAAGAGTAATTTCTCATTAAAGAATTTGCTAGGACTGTCTTGGAGTGGTGAGGGGAGAACTGAAAAGTAGCTGTTATTGCCAGGTCAAAACTCAAACCCACCAAAACAGGCGGAAATGTCAGGCAGTCTTTTCAAACAGCTCGTACATTAAAACGGCAATATCATCATTTTCATAGTATTCCAACCTCATAGTGTGGAAATATATATAAAACACATTCACATCAAATGTTTGACTTTAACATGTCTGTGACATCTGCACTATCATGAGATTAAGGTTTTAGTTAGTCTTAAAACAAAGATGAATTATTCTGTTCATGCCAACACAGAGGAAGATGAGTGAGAGACGCATGGCTGCTCTGAGACAGGACAGGAGTGACAGTGAGTCAGAGGATGGAGAGACCACCTACAGGAGCCTGGCTGACGGCAGTACCTCAGACATCTCTGCCTCTGTGACCCAGGCCATACCCTACCAGGCCAGGAACTACTACAAGAGTGTGTCTGAGAACAAGGAGATCATCAAGCTGGTGTCTGTGCTCAGCACCTCCATCAACTCTACCAAGAAGGTACATGCAGGTGTACACACAAAAATAAAAAGTTTGTTTCTCCTGTTTTCCTAACGTTCTGACCTTAATGTGTCAAATTCTAACTATTTTGTGTTTGATACTGACACCTATCCCCTAAGATGTTGATGTGAATATGATACCTAAATCAAATCAAATCAACTAAATTCAAACTTTATTGAAAGTGCATTTAAGACCTGGCTATTGTTTTGTTGTTGGCCAGGAGGTGATGAATGCTTTGGACCGCTTCAGACGTTACCACCACATCTGGAGGAAGGAGCGAGAGGACACCATCCAGAAGTTCAGCCAGGGCAGCCCTCTGCTGTCTGAGTTTGAGTCTCAGATCCTCTACTACAAAGACCTGGAGCTGGAGATCAACGCTGAGCCTGAGTACATCACTGTGGGAGCTCTGGCCCTCTATACAGGTAGAGTACATCACTGTGGGAGCTCTGGCCCTCTATACAGGTAGAGTACATCCCCATAGGAGCTCTGGCCCTCTATACAGGTAGAGTACATCACTGTAGGAGCTCTGGCCCTCTATACAGGTAGAGTACATCCCTGTAGGAGCTCTGGCCCTCTATACAGGTAGAGTACATCCCTGTAGGAGCTCTGGCCCTCTATACAGATAGAGTACATCTCTGGCCCTCTATACAGGTAGAATACATCCCTGTAGGAACTTTGGCCCTCTATACAGGTAGAGTACATCACTGTAGGAGCTCTGGCCCTCTATACAGGTAGAGTACATCACTGTAGGAGCTCTGGCCCTCTATACAGGTAGAGTACATCACTGTAGGAGCTCTGGCCCTCTATACAGGTAGAGTACATCACTGTAGGAGCTCTGGCCCTCTATACAGGTAGAGTACATCCCTGTAGGAGCTCTGGCCCTCTATACAGGTAGAGTACATCCCTGTAGGAGCTCTGGCCCTCTATACAGGTAGAGTACATCACTGTGGGAGCTCTGGCCCTCTATACAGGTAGAGTACATCACTGTAGGAGCTCTGGCCCTCTATACAGGTAGAGTACATCACTGTGGGAGCTCTGGCCCTCTATACAGGTAGAGTACATCACTGTAGGAGCTCTGGCCCTCTATACAGGTAGAGTACATCACTGTAGGAGCTCTGGCCCTCTATACAGGTAGAGTACATCACTGTAGGAGCTCTGGCCCTCTATACAGGTAGAGTACATCACTGTAGGAGCTCTGGCCCTCTATACAGGTAGAGTACATCCCTGTAGGAGCTCTGGCCCTCTATACAGGTAGAGTACATCACTGTAGGAGCTCTGGCCCTCTATACAGGTAGAGTACATCACTGTAGGAGCTCTGGCCCTCCATACAGGTATAGTATATCACTGTAGGAGCTCTGGCCCTCCATACAGGTAGAATACATCCCTGTAGGAGCTCTGGCCCTCCATACAGGTACCTAGCAGTGGGAAGTAGGGGTGCTTAGGGTGCTGCAGCACCCCCTGAACAATCTAAACATCTCAAATAAAATACAGGTAACTGTAGACTGACCTGTAACTCGCTACAACATTCTCCCCGTTATGTGACATTTTGGGCTTTTTTCACTGCTGATCCCCTGCATTAACCTCACAAGACAACCCTGCCAAATATGATTGCACATGTTCTTATTAGTATTTCACAATACTGTTATTTCATTTTTCAACACTGTGTAACCCTCTCACCAGGCTTGAATTTGACTCTCACGATATTAATTTACGTAGAGTATCTCAACAGCATGGGATGCTAGGTGAGAAGGACATCTCCAATAAGAATCCCTATTTTAAACTATCTAGGGTGATGACAAATAGGGTTTTAACTTCAGATGGAATGATTATAGATTTTTGTTATTGTATAAGGATATACTTTCCCATGCATTAAATTCAATTGAAACAGTAAATGACTCCACCAATGCAACATACATAAGATTCAAGATGTGTATTATTACATTTTCAAAGCACCACATCAAAACAAATAAAGATAATAAACCCCAATGAGTCATGCACAACCCATGTCCAAATTATTTCAAGCTTGCTTAACCCGTTGGCGCGCGTTGGAGCTCAACAACAAAAAATTGTAAATCCAGAAGCACCCCACCGTTGTGGTTACTCACTACTCGTAGATATTCCCTCAGTGAAGTATGGCAGTTCCTTGCAGGTTTCCTCACAAGATCCACAGCAAGCACAGCTATCAATGCAGACAGTACTCTTTAGCAGTAACCGATATCCCATGGAAACATGAACTCGTTAATCTTCCCCAAGCTATTGTCTCTCGGTTTCACACGATGCTAGGCTAACCTCAAGGCTGTCAAATACCTCCACGATGAGACGGTAGCTTCGGTCTTTCTTAACAAAATTATAACAACTGTCTTATAAAATAAAATCGGTATTTCCTTTCAAGACTCGGTAGGTATTGGTTTTGTTTTATTTTTATCGTCTTCTTTTATAATTTTTTTTCACGAACGGTCATAATGTAATGTCCATCCTTTTCTCAACGTCTATCTTCCTCTCTTTTTTTCCCAGGCCTCCCGTTACCAGGTAAACGCTCCCATTGGAAACAGCTTAAAAAGCGACCTATTGGTCAAAACCAACCTATTCACTTATACATTAAAGAAATATTTCTTCAAAAGAAATGCATTAACAACATTACAATTCGGGAGCAATTCAATCACCTTTTCAATATAATACCAATTAATTATAACAAATAAACTCAATACTTGGTTCTAACAAGAATAAACTCAATACTTGGTTCTAACAAGAATATTACAACTGCATGAATATCTGGTTATTATCAGACCAATATCTGGTTATTATCAGACTAATATCTGATTTGTTGTTGAACAGCTGACCTGAAGATGGCCCTGACTGCGGAGACTAAGAGCTGGATGGTGGACTATGGCCTGCACTGTAACAGGAAGTACCGGACAGATATGGAGAACATCTTCACGTTAGTGGACGAGGCGGCAAAGAAATTGAACCGACCAATCAAAGACTTGGACGACATCCGCATCGCCATGGCATCGCTGAAGGAGATCAGAGAGCAGCAGATCTCCATTGACTTCCAAGTGGGACCTATAGAGGTAGGGAACACAAATGCACACTTCTTTCAGAGAGACAGTGGTGGAAAAAGTACACAATTGTCATATTTGAGTAAAAGTATAGCTACCTTAATAGAAAGTAACTCAAGTAAAAGTGAAAGTAAGCCAGTAAAATACTACCTGAGTAAGTCTAAAAGTATTTGGTTTTAAATATACTTAAGTATCAAAAGTAAAAGAATAAATAATAAAACATTCCTTATATTAAGCAAAGCAGACAGCACCATTTTCTTGTTTTTAAAATGTATGGCTAGCCAGGGGCACACTCCAACACTCAGACATTATTTACAAAATATGCTTTTGTGTTTAGTGAGTCTGCCAGGCCAGAGGGAGTAGGGATGACCATGTGTTCTCTTGATAAGTGTTTGAATTGGACCATTTTCCTGTCCTGCTAAGCATTCAAAATGTATCGGGTACTTTTGTTTGTCAGGGAAAAAAGTACAATATTTTCTTTAGGAATGTAGTGGAGTAAAAGTCCAAGTTGTCGAAAATACAGTACAGATACCCCAAAAAACGACTTAAGTAGTACTTTAAAGTATTTTTACTTAAGTACTTTACACTACTGCAGAGAGATACTCTATGAATAATTCACTGAGACTATTTGCAATGTCCACTTACATTCAGTAGGAGGCAAATCTTAATTCCCACCTAAGTCAAATTACTACTTAGTCAGGCAGTGGTATCAATGGGGGAAAATTCAACTTAGGTGGAAGTTAGGATTTGCCCATAGTTTGATTAAGTCCTTGCAGTCTGTATTTGGTTGTGAGAAGACACTGGTGATCTGTGTTGTATTATGTGTCTGTTCAGTGCTGTGCATTCCCCTTTCCCTTTCCTAGGAGTCCTATGCCATGCTCCATAAGTACGGCCTGGTAGTGGCGAAGGAGGAGGCAGAGAAGGTGGACACGCTGCGCTACACCTGGGAGAAGCTGCTGGCCCGCAGCACAGAGGTCCAGAATGAGCTGGTGTCCCTGCAGCCCAACTTCAGAGGAGAGCTCATAGACAACGTGCAGACGTTCGTGGAGGACTGTGGACACTTCTATCAGGACTATGACAAGGTTCAGACACGTCTCACAGCTCGTTCTAGCTCTTACCCACAGCTACACCTAACACCAACGCTGTCTAGGTCTTACTCACAGCTACACCTAACACCAAGACTGTCTAGGTCTTACTCACAGCTACACCTAACACAAAGGTTGTCTAGGTCCTACTCACAGCTACACCTAACACCAAGACTGTCTAGGTCTTACTCACAGCTACACCTAACACCAAGACTGTCTAGGTCTTAATCACAGCTACACCTAACACCAAGACTGTCTAGGTCCTACTCACAGCTACACCTAATACCAAGACTGTCTAGGTCTTACTCACAGCTACACCTAACACCAAGGCTGTCTAGGTCTTACTCACAGCTACACCTAACACCAAGGCTGTCTAGGTCTTACTCACAGCTACACCTAACACCAAGGCTGTCTAGGTCTTAGACATTTCTATTTCTATTACAGTTAACTTGGCACGCTCTAAATAAGACTGCTAGCTAATTGCTGACGCAGGCTGTGTTTCATTCCCAGGACGGTCCCATGGTTGTTGGACTGGCTCCCCAAGACGCTAGTGACAGACTCATCATGTTCCAGGTGAGTACAGTGTGCATCTTCAAGAGAGGAATCTACAGTATATACTACTCTGCGGCACTTCATTTAAGTTGATACATTCACAGAGGTTTTCATTCACATGTTCTATGTTCTATGTGTGTTGCATAGTTTTGGAAATTATATATGTGACCATTAATGCACTTTACTGTCA
The DNA here is from genome assembly GCF_901001165.1 of Salmo trutta. Lineage (NCBI taxonomy): Eukaryota > Metazoa > Chordata > Actinopteri > Salmoniformes > Salmonidae > Salmo > Salmo trutta. Next base: position 17,944,786 of record NC_042993.1, on the reverse strand, counting down.
TGTGACCATTCATGCACTTTACTGTCATGTGACCATTCATGTACTTTACTTAACTTTTCGTTTCGTTTGGTTAGAATCGCTTTGACAACCTGTTCCGTAAGTACATCACCTACACTGGTGGAGAGGAGCTGTTTGGCCTGCCTGTGACCCAACACCCTCAGCTGCTGGAGATCAGGAGACAGCTCACCCTCCTCCAGAAGCTCTATGGACTCTACAACAGTGTCATCGACACCGTCAACGGCTACTATGACATCCTCTGGGCCGACATCCACATAGACAGGATCAATAACGAACTTCTTGACTTCCAGACGCGGTAAGGAAACCAAACTACAACCCAGACCATGAGAGACATTTACACAGAACTCATTGAGGAATAATCTCGTTGAGGATTTACATTTCCAAAAGGAAGTTACTAGATGTTCTTGTTTTTGTACCCCCCATTTCCAGTTGTCGCAAGCTTCCCCGTGCCCTGAAAGAGTGGAAGGCATTCCTTGACCTGAAGAAAAGTATAGATGAGTTCAACGAGTGTTGCCCCCTACTGGAACTGATGACCAACAAGGCCATGATGACACGTCACTGGAAGAGAATCACCGAGGTGACAGGACACAGCTTCGAGGTGGAGACGGACACCTTCAAGCTGCGCAACATCATGGAAGCTCCGCTCCTCAAATGCAAAGAGGAAATTGAGGTGATTATGGATTTTTGTTGCTGTTGTTGGTGCTGAAACCCGGGTAGGAACCAGGTAATTGATTATCTATAGCCGTACAACTACCGGTACTCCACTCACCATAACTATTCTGTACTGTAAATTGAGGGTAGAAAAAAAGGTTTGACCTCAATGGGGCAACTTGGATAAACAAAGGTCAAATATAGATAAATGTGGTTTGAACTCCCGCTGGGCAGGATATTTGCATCAGTGCAGTGAAGGAGAGGGACATTGAGCAGAAGCTGAAGCAGGTGATTTCTGAGTGGGACAACAAGACGTTCACCTTCGCCAACTTCAAGACGCGAGGGGAGCTGCTGCTGAGGGGCGACAGCACCGCTGAGATCATTACTAACATGGAGGACAGCCTCATGGTGCTGGGATCACTCATGAGCAACAGGTTAGACTAGAGACCTATGCACAAATGACTTAGCCTGGAAATCTAGACTGATTTCTGCTTCATGTTTGTTAACAATAGTTAAATGTAGCCTAATTGGGGAGAACTGGCTCGTGGTAATGACTGGAGTGGAATCAGTGGAATGGTATCAAACACATGGTTTCCAGGTGTTTGATGCCATTCCATTTGCGCCGTTCCAGCCATTATTATGAGCCCCCTCAGCAGCCTCCATTGTATTTCAGCATCCAGTTGACTTGTCATCTAGAGTTCAACAGTTGTGTTGTTTGTGTTTAGACAGTTGTGTTTAGACTGGGGGTGCTATGCATTGTACAGACTTTTAGTGTTTGTGTACTGTAGTAGTCAATGCTTGACTCAGATGATGACTTGGTGTTCCACAGGTACAACACGCCATTCAAGGCCCAGATCCAGAAATGGGTTCAGAACCTTTCCAATACCACTGACATCATAGAGAACTGGATGACTGTCCAGAACCTGTGGATCTACCTCGAGGCTGTGTTCGTGGGTGGGGACATAGCCAAACAGCTACCCAAGGTAAGAACCAATACATTGACTTTTCATCTGAAAACATGTCTTTAACCTTACGCTTTTAATCAAATTTATTTATAAAGCCCTTCTTACATCAGCTGATGTCACAAAGTAAAGTGCTGGGGTTCCACAATTTCTGGAACTTTTACAGTGCCCTGGTTTTTCAGAAATCACATTTTTTGGGGGGGAAAACCCAGGAACGTTTTGCAAATTTAGAAATGACAATCTAGTCTGAATCATCTGAATGACAGGAGGCGAAACGTTTCTCCAACATCGACAAGTCCTGGGTGAAGATCATGACGCGGGTCCATGAGATGCCCAACGTGGTGCAGTCATGTGTGGGGGACGAGACCATGGGACAGCTGTTGCCTCACCTGCTGGAACAACTGGAGATCTGTCAGAAGTCTCTCACTGGGTAAGTTTATCTGAATATCTATCAGAAGTTTCTCACTGGGTGAGTCTTTCTGGAGGTTTGCCAGAGAAGTCTCTTGGTAAGTCTGTCTGGAGGTCTGTCAGAAGTCTCTGGGTGAGTCTGCCTGGAGGTCTGTCAGAAGTCTCTGGGTGAGTCTACCTGGATGTCTGTCAGAAGTCTTTGGGTGAGTCTGCCTGGAGGTCTGTCAGAAGTCTCTGGGTGAGTCTGCCTGGAGGTCTGTCAGAAGTCTCTGGGTGAGTCTGCCTGGAGGTCTGTCAGAAGTCTCTGGGTGAGTCTGCCTGGAGGTCTGTGAGAAGTCTCTTGGTAAGTCTGTCGGAGGTCTGTCAGAAATCTCTGGATAAGTCTGTCTGGAGGTCTGTCAGAAATCTCTGGATAAGTCTGTCTGGAGGTCTGTCAGAAGTCTCTCACTGGGTAGGCCTATACTTATACTTTGAATTTGTTTTAAATAGTTGAATTGAAAGTATTCATGTACCAGTATGACACCTTCCAAGTTTGCCTGCATTGTACATTGGTAGCTTGATGATGTGTACTAAACTAGTATTATTTTTAACCCTTTTTTAGGGGGTAGATCAGCTTTAATATTGTGGATAGAGTGTAGCTTCTGGCTATCCAGTTTTCAACCCTTGGTTGTGTGTGTGATTGTGTGACTGATAGGTACTTGGAGAAGAAGCGTCTGCTGTTCCCTCGGTTCTTCTTTGTGTCTGACCCGGCCCTGCTGGAGATTCTGGGCCAAGCCTCGGACTCCCACACCATCCAGGCCCACTTGCTCAACGTCTTTGACAACATTAAATGTGTCCGCTTCCATGACAAGGTACGGTAACGCACAGACAGACATATAAAAAAGAAAATTCTACAATTATCTACTATTTTTTTCAATTTTTACTACTATTAGTAGTATCTGTCCTTCTGCAATAGTAACTACCCCAGATTCAGCAACATCAATAGTATCTGCCCTTGGGCCTCCCGAGTGGCGCGGTGGTCTAAGGCACTGCATCGCAGTGCTAGCTGTGCCACCAGAGATTCTGGGCTCGAGTCCAGGCTCTGTCACAGCCGGCCGCGACCGGGAGGCCCATGGGGCGGCGCATAATTGGCCCAGCGTCGTCCGGGTTAGGGAGGGTTTGGCCGGCAGGGATATCCTTGTCTCATCGCGCACTAGTGACTCCTGTGGCGGGCCGGGCGCAGTGCACGCTGACACGGTCGCCAGGTGTACGGTGTTTTCTCCGACACATTGGTGCGGCTGGCTTCCGGGTTGGATGGGCATTGTGTCAAGAAGCAGTGCGGCTTGGTTGGGTTGTGTTTCGGAGGACGCATGGCCCTCGACCTTCGACCTATCAGTCCATACAGGAGTTGCAGCGATGAGACAAGACTGTAACTACTACCAATTGGATACCACGTAATTGGGGAGAAAAAAGGGGTGAAAAATAAAATGTTTTTGTTTGTTTGTATCTGCCCTTCTGTCTCCACAGATGTACGACCGGATCCTGGCCATCTCGTCCAGGGAGGGGGAGACGGTAGAGCTGGATCGGCCGGTGACGGCTGAAGGGAATGTGGAGGTCTGGCTCAACGCCCTGCTGAAGGAATCCCAGAGGTCTCTTCACCTGGTCATCAGACAGGCTGTCCTGGCCATCCAGGACTCAGGCTTCCAGCTCATTGAGTTCCTGGACTCTTTCCCTGCTCAGGTGGGGAGACATGGGATACATCCTAAATGCCACCCTATTACATAGTCCACTACTTTTGACCCAGGTCCTGTTCAAAAGTAGTGCACTATATAGGGAATAGGCTGCAATTTGTGACACAGTCCTGGTCTTGGGGTCATCATTCATTCTCTTTTTTATAATGGGATAGATTACCTTAACCTTGACCTTCGAGCAACAGCCTTGTAGTTAGACTTCCCCATGCCTATGTTTCATTACCTGATCAGGGATTCCTGCTTTTCTGAAATTATCCTCCATTAATACATAACTGAAACTGATCTACACACTAGCCAAATTCCATACATTCCTGATTTTATACATTGTCCTGATTACATCCCTGATTGATAGGAAGACATCGAAGCCAGGAAAGATGACTTTATGTCCTCTCTTCCTGACAACCAGGTTGGTCTGCTGGGAGTCCAGATGATCTGGACCAGAGACTCAGAGGAGGCCCTGACCAACGCCCGCTACGACCGTAAGATCATGCCCAAGACCAACCAGTTCTTCCTGGAGCTTCTCAACACCCTGATAGACATGACCACTAAAGACCTGGCCTCAATGGAGCGGGCCAAGTATGAGACACTCATAACCATCCATGTACACCAGAGGGACATCTTTGATGACCTGGTGAGTGGACTGGAATCGCAAACTGACTCGGTGGCTAAAATAGTACTTCAACCCCAAAGGTCCCTTTCAGTGTATAAACTGAAGGTAATAATAGCTGTTGTGTAACATATTTGTGAACTTTTGGCAAGCTGTTCCACCAAATATTTTCTGATTAGGGCGTGGTAGAGTCTGAGAATATCAATTTGAGTTTCCCCTGCTATTCAAATCACATTTGCGGTTTTAGGAATTTCATAGGCTTTGGCAATGCTTTGTTTCCAGAATGGTTTCTCTTTCCCCCTGCTCTCCCCTCAGTGTCGGCTGCATATCAAAAGCCCTACAGACTTTGAGTGGCTGAAGCAGTGTCGTTTCTACTTCAATGAGGATTCTGACAAGATGATCATCAACATGACTGACGTAGGCTTCATCTATCAGAATGAGTTCCTGGGCTGCACTGACAGACTGGTCATCACCCCTCTCACTGACAGGTAGGGACTAACTAGTCATCACCCCTCTGACTGACAGGTAGGGACTAACTTGTCATCACCCCTCTCACTGACAGGTAGGGACTAACTAGTCATCACCCCTCTCACTGACAGGTAGGGACTAACTAGTCATCACCCCTCTGACTGACAGGTAGGGACTAACTAGTCATCACCCCTCTCACTGACAGGTAGGGACTAACTAGTCATCACCCCTCTGACTGACAGGTAGGGACTAACTAGTCATCACCCCTCTCACTGACAGGTAGGGACTAACTAGTCATCACCGCTCTCACTGACAGGTAGGGACTAACTAGTCATCACCCCTCTCACTGACAGGTAGGGACTAGGAAGTGGCTCCACCTCCACTCTAATAGCTTAACCAGTTCTCATGCATTTTGGGCTAAAAGGGCACCATACACTTGTAGCACTAAAAATGTACAGGTTTTTGTGACAAACTATTGCTAGGAGACACTAGAGTGCAGTGTTGCACACACATTGCAGTAACCAGTCTACCATTACCACAGCCCAGCCTAACTTTTTAGTGCCCACAAGTGTACGGTGTATCACATTGAATATCTTTGGGTGATTATCCTTGATATATCTTTTCCTTGGTGTGTGTTTGTCCCAGGTGCTACATCACACTGGCCCAGGCTCTGGGGATGAGTATGGGAGGAGCCCCGGCCGGCCCTGCAGGGACAGGGAAGACTGAGACCACTAAAGACATGGGCCGCTGCCTGGGGAAGTACGTGGTGGTCTTCAACTGCTCCGACCAGATGGACTTCAGAGGACTGGGGAGGATCTTTAAAGGTAGGAGCTTCTACTCATATTGCCTGGTCCCAAATACATGTGTGCTGTCTTGCCAACTCCTGTGCCATTTGCATGGCAATGACCATAGGAGTTGGATATCCAGTACAAACAAAATGTATGTGATTTGGGGCGATTATAGGCTATATAAGATGTCACTCATATTACTGTGAAGAGAATGATGATCTCAACCTGAACCTAATGAACAGTGTAATGTTGTGTGTCTTTGTGTTGATTTGCAGGTCAGGCTCTTGGGTTTGTTTTGAATGAGGAGTTTAATGTGAAGAGTGATGTGTAATGTTGTGTTTATTGACAGGCCTAGCCCAGTCGGGCTCGTGGGGCTGTTTTGATGAGTTCAACCGTATCGACCTATCAGTGCTCTCCGTGGCGGCCCAGCAGATCGCCATCGTGCTTACCTGCAAGAAGGAGCGCCGCAAGAACTTCATCTTCACCGACGGAGACAACGTGGAAATGAATCCCGAATTCGGCATCTTCCTGACTATGGTTATTATTATTGTTAGCAGTCTATAAACAACTCACTGTAGAAACCCCTTCACAAACACTTTGTCAAGTGGAGCATTAATTTAAAGTACTTCTGAAAGGAATAGTGAATCCTTGTCTTAAAGAAGATGAACTGAATCTAGTCTGAATCAGACAAGGTTTATTATTACTTTGAGGATGTTAGTCATAGACTTTGTTTAGCATTTTCATAACATCAGTCATCTGTAGTACACTATGTTCATGGCAGGTCATCATTGTAAATAACAAATTATTCTTAACAGACTCACCTGGTTAAATAAAGATTTGATTATTAAATGTTTTTGCCCCCCATCAGAACCCGGGCTACGCAGGTCGTCAGGAACTTCCAGAGAACCTGAAGATCAACTTCCGCTCAGTGGCCATGATGGTCCCAGACCGTCAGATCATTATCCGGGTCAAGCTGGCCAGCTGTGGCTTCATAGACAACATAGAGCTAGCCAGGAAGTTTTTCACCCTCTACAAACTGTGTGAGGAGCAGCTCTCCAAGCAGGTCAGCTATGAAATGAAATGTAACTACTATAGATATTTCAATGAGAGCTGAACATGCGAAGAGATACGTTTTAGTACTTCCATATGAGTAAACAATCAAGTCAAGTGAAATGTTATTTAACATGTATCATCACAGTCTCAAATCACTTAGTTTTTTTTTTTAACCCCTCTTTCTCCCCAATTTCGTGGTATCCAATTGGTAGTTGCAGTCTTGTCTCATCGCTGCAACTCCCGTACGGACTCGGGAGAGGCGAAGGTCGAGAACCGTTGTAACCGCTGTCGTAGAGAGGGGACCAAAGCGCAGCGTATTGATTGCTCATGATGAATATTTATTAGAACTCAGAACACTAAAGAAAAAATAACAAAGAGAAAACGAAAGCACACAGTTCTGTCAGGTACATAAACTAAACAGAAGACAACTACCCACAAACACAGGTGGAAAAAAACCCTACTTAAGTATGATCTCCAATTAGAGACAACGAGGACCAGCTGCCTCTAATTGGAGATCATCCCAAAAAACAACAACATGGAAATAGAAAAACTAGAACCTAAACATTGATATACAAAACATAGAAATCACAAAACACCCCCTGTCACGCCCTGACCTACTCTACCATAGAAAATAACATCTTACTATGGTCAGGACGTGACAGCCGTGCGTTCTCCGGAACATAACCCAACCAAGCCGCACTGCTTCTTGACACAATGCCCACTTAATCCAGAAGCCAGCCACACCAATGGAGGAACCACCGTAAACCTGGCGACCGTGTCAGCGTGCACTGCACCCGGTCCGCCACAGGAGTCACTAGTGCGCAATGGGACAAGGACATCCCTGCCGGCCAAACCCTCCCCTAACCCGGACGATGCTGGGCCAATTGTGCACCGCCCCATGGGTCTCCCGGTCGCAGCTGTATGTGACAGAGCCTGGACCCAAACCCAGGATCTCTTGTGGCACAGCTAGCAACCGTGATGCAGTACCTTAGACCACTGCACCACTCGGGAGGCCTCAAATCACTTTAGAGGGAATTAATATACCACCTGTCAGGTGGATAGATTATCTTGGCAAAGGAGAAATGCTCACTAATAGGGATGTAAACAAATTTGTGCTCAAATGTGAGAAATAAGCTTTTTTTATGCATGGACAATTTCTGGGATATTTCATTTAAACTCATGAAACTTGGAACCAACACTTTACATGTTGCGTTTGTATTTTTTGTACAGTATAAAAACAACTAAACTGTCCATGTATGTGTTGATTATGATCTTTGTGTAGTTCATAGTTCTATTTCCATACAGTCCATGTTGGGTTTACTCTGTTTTTAAGGTGCATTATGACTTTGGACTCCGAAACATTTTGTCAGTTCTGCGAACACTGGGGGCGGTGAAACGAGCAAACCCCAACGACACAGAATCTACCATCGTCATGAGGGTTCTCAGAGATATGAACCTGTCCAAGCTAGTGAGTACAGTCACTCAGATATACAGGACATTCTCCTCGAAATCAACTGCCATTTTAGAAAAGCCATTTTTTAAGCACCATTAAGTGTTACAGCTTGTTATTTTTTCATATACTATTCTGTAATACATGAATAATGATTTAATCTTCAGTGAGGTGCGACATAACACAAGTGGTATCATGGATAACTTCATTGACATAATACTATATGTGTTGACAGATAGATGAAGACGAACCGTTGTTCCTCAGCCTGATAGAGGACCTCTTCCCCGGGATCCAGCTGGATAAAGCAGGCTACCCAGAGCTGGAGACAGCTATCGACAAACAGGTGAGAGGACATTTTTTATTACATAATCCCTTTACATTTACTTAGACTTCAGAGTGACACAGAGAATTTTCTATCTATAAGGAGTTTCTCACAACCCTCCTCCTCACACTGCTTCTCTTCTCTCCCGTCTCTTCTCCTTTCCCCTACAGTACATTTGACATTTTAGCTCTTATCCAGGGCAACTAACATGAGCAATTAGGGTTAAGTGCCTTGCTCAAGGGCACATCGACATATTTTTCACCTAGTCACCTCAGGGATTCGAACCAGCGACCTTTTGGTTACTGCCCCAACGGTCTTAAGCGCAAGGCTACATGCCGCCCCCACAGTATAATACAGAGTTTAAGGGATGAATCTCGTCTTGGTATTAGCCTTAATACCATAGTAGCATAAAACCTTTTTTGGATCTAAATGTGAGGTAAGTATTTATTTGTATTAACATGAAGAGTTCACCTCACTGTCTTCCATTGTTCTCCATACTGTAGGTGGAGGAGTCTGGTCTCATAACATGAAGAGTTTACCTCACTGTCTTCCATTGTTCTCCATACTGTAGGTGGAGGAGTCTGGTCTCATAACATGAAGAGTTTACCTCACTGTCTTCCATTGTTCTCCATACTGTAGGTGGAGGAGTCTGGTCTCATAACATGAAGAGTTTACCTCACTGTCTTCCATTGTTCTCCATACTGTAGGTGGAGGAGTCTGGTCTCATAACATGAAGAGTTTACCTCACTGTCTTCCATTGTTCTCCATACTGTAGGTGGAGGAGTCTGGTCTCATAACATGAAGAGTTTACCTCACTGTCTTCCATTGTTCTCCATACTGTAGGTGGAGGAGTCTGGTCTCATAACATGAAGAGTTCACCTCACTGTCTTCCATTGTTCTCCATACTGTAGGTGGAGGAGTCTGGTCTCATAACATGAAGAGTTTACCTCACTGTCTTCCATTGTTCTCCATACTGTAGGTGGAGGAGTCTGGTCTCATAACATGAAGAGTTGACCTCACTGTCTTCCATTGTTCTCCATACTGTAGGTGGAGGAGTCTGGTCTCATAACATGAAGAGTTCACCTCACTGTCTTCCATTGTTCTCCATACTGTAGGTGGAGGAGTCTGGTCTCATAACATGAAGAGTTCACCTCACTGTCTTCCATTGTTCTCCATACTGTAGGTGGAGGAGTCTGGTCTCATAACATGAAGAGTTTACCTCACTGTCTTCCATTGTTCTCCATACTGTAGGTGGAGGAGTCTGGTCTCATAACATGAAGAGTTCACCTCACTGTCTTCCATTGTTCTCCATACTGTAGGTGGAGGAGTCTGGTCTCATAACATGAAGAGTTCACCTCACTGTCTTCCATTGTTCTCCATACTGTAGGTGGAGGAGTCTGGTCTCATATCATGAAGAGTTCACCTCACTGTCTTCCATTGTTCTCCATACTGTAGGTGGAGGAGTCTGGTCTCATAACATGAAGAGTTTCTCTTATCCCTATGTGTTCCATACTGTAGGTGGCAGAGGCAGGTCTGATCAGCCACCCTCCATGGAAGCTGAAGGTGATTCAGCTGTTTGAGACCCAGAGGGTCCGCCATGGCATGATGGCCCTGGGGCCCAGCGGAGCAGGAAAAACCACCTGCATTCACACCCTGATGAGAGCCATGACAGGTAAGAAACATCCCCATCAAAACACTGGACTTATCTGACCTTATTTGCTACATCATGGTAGTCATACTAAACTAAAATGCACAGACATTTACATGCACAAAAAAAAAATGTAAAAGTTGTGTTAAGTTAATTTGTCTGTGTGTTTGCACCCACAGACTGTGGCCAGCCGCACAGAGAGATGCGTATGAACCCCAAAGCGATCACCGCCCCTCAGATGTTTGGCCGTCTAGATGTAGCTACCAATGACTGGACCGACGGCATCTTCTCTACCCTGTGGAGGAAGACCCTGAGAGCCAAGAAAGGTGAGACGGACACCTCTTATTTCATATTTTTATATCTTGTGTGTTTTTGTTCTACTTTGTTATTGTGAGTATTGCATTGTTATTGATTACTGCATTGTTGGGGTTAGAGCTTGCGAGAAAGGCATTTCACTGTACTTGAAAGAAATACCCTGGACTTATACATGCTTTACGCATGCAAAGTTACTCGTGCATTACACCTGCTAGAGCATGAACCCACATACAGTACATCCCGTATAGTCTCTATGGAATTCATATAGAACAATGGGGCAGACCATTTTCACCCATCTCTATTTCTATGTGTTTTCAATATTCTCGTATCTTTCTATTCATTTCTCTATCTTTTTACTAAAAGTGATGTTCTAATACTTTTCTCTGACCTCCATAGTTGATTTTGATTAGTTGAATAAGCAGACTGGTTCTAATGTCTCTCTCCTCTGCAGGGGAGCACATCTGGATAGTACTAGATGGACCAGTAGATGCTATCTGGATAGAGAACCTCAACTCTGTACTGGATGACAACAGGACTCTGACCCTGGCCAATGGAGACAGGATCCCCATGGCCCCTAACTGCAAGATCGTGTTTGAGCCCCACAACATCGACAACGCCTCGCCTGCCACCGTGTCTCGTAACGGAATGGTGTTCATGAGCTCTTCTGTGCTCAACTGGAGCCCCATTCTGGAGGTGGGCACAGGAACATTCTCTCACTCTTTATCAGTGTATGAAAGTGTGTGTGTGTGTGTGTGTATCTTTGTGTGTGTGTTTGTGTATATGCATGTGTGTATATGCATGTGTGTGTCTTTGTCTGTGTGTGTATTTCTGTGTGTGTGTGCATATTTGTGTGTGTGTCTTTGTCTACATGTATACATGTGTGTTTGTCCCCATGCAGGGCTGGCTGAAGAAGCGTTCCCGTCAGGAGGGAGAGATGCTGAGAGAGCTGTTCTCCTCTTCCTTCCCAGAGCTCTACCGGTTCACTGTTCACTGTCTGGAGTACAAGATTGACATGCTGGAGGCCTTTGTCATCATGCAGAGCATCAACATGCTGGAGGGCCTCATCCCCGCCAAGGTAGACACCTGAACCTCCATACTCCAACCATATTAAAAACCCTGCAGAACGGGGATAATATCCGTACATCAGCTCTATGAATACTGTTGAAGTGAATTACCCCACATTCCTCATAGAAACAAAATGGAATGTTCTAATGCCTAACTAATTGAATTAATCCTGTCATTGTGATTCCTGAAGCACTCTGATTTTCAATTACTGTTGGACTATAACTCTCTGGACTCTGCATCTACAGTGGCTTGTGAAAGTATTCACCCCCTTGGCATTTTTCCTATTTTGTTTCCTTACAACCTGGATTAAAAATATATATTTTTTATGGGTTTGTATCATTTGATTTACACAACATGCTTACCACTTTGAAGATGCAAAATAGTTTTTATTGTGAAACAAGAAATAAGACAAAAAAACAGAACTTGAGCGTGCGTAACTATTCACCCCACCAAAGTCAATACTTTGTAGAGCCACCTTTGCAGCAAATACAGCTGCAAATCTCTTGGGGTATGTCTCTTCTTCAAGGCAAAACTGTTCCAGCTCCTTCAAGTTGGATGGGTTCCACTGGTGTACAGCAATCTTTAAGTCCTACCACAGATGCTCAGTTGGATTGAGGTCTGGGCTTTGACTAGGCCATTCCAAGACATGTAACTGTTTCCCCTTAAATCACTCGAGTGTTGCTTTAGCAGTAGGCTTAGGGTCATTGTCCTGCTGGAAGGTGAACCTCCGTCCCAGTCTCAAATCTCTGGAAGACTGACACAGGTTTGCCTCAAGAATTTCCCTGTATGTAGCGCCATCCATCATTCCTTCCATTCTGACCAGTTTCTCAGTCCCTGCCAATGAAAAACATCCCCACAGCATGATGCTGCCACCACCATGCTTCACTGTGGGGATGGAGTTCTCGGGTGATGAGAGGTGTTGGGTTTGCACCAGACATAGCATTTTCCTTGATGGCCAAAAAGCTCAATTTTAGTCTCATCTGACCAGAGTACCTTCTTCCATATGTTTGGGGAGTCTCCCACATGCCTTTTGGTGAACACCAAACGGGTTTGCTTCTTTTTTTCTTTAAGCAATAGCTTTTTTCTGGCCACTCTTCCGTAAAGCCCAGCTCTGTGGAGTGTACGGCTTAAAGTGGTCTATGGACAGATACTCCAATCTCGGCTGTGGAGCTTTGCAGCTCCTTCAGGGTTATTTTTGGTCTCTTTTTTGCCTCTCTGATTAATGCCCTCCTTGCCTGTTCCATGAATTTTGGTGGGCAGCCCTCTCTTGGCAGGTTTGTTGTGGTGCCATATTCTTGAAATGTTTTAATAATGAATTTAATGGTGCTCCGTGAGATGTTCAAAGTTTCAAATATTTTTTATAACCCAACCCTGATCTGTACTTCTCCACAACTTTGTCCCTGACTTGTTTGGAGAACTCCTTGGCCTTCATGGTGCTTCTTGGTTGGTGGTGCGCCTTGCTTAGTGGTGTTGCAGACTCTGGGGCCTTTCAGAACAGGTGTATATATACTGAGATCCTGTTACAGATCATGTGACACTTAGATTGCACACAGGTGGACTTTATTTAACTTATTATGTGACTTCTGAAGGTAGTTGGTTGCACCTGATTTTATTTAGGGGCATCATAGCAAAGGGGGTGAATATATATACACACCCCACTTTTCTGGGGGGGGGGGTTCAAATTATTTGAAACAAGTTATTTTTTTCATTTCTCTTCACCAATTTGGACTATTTTGTGTATGTCCATTACATTAAATCCAAATAAAAATAAAGTTAAATTACAGGTTGTAATGCAACAAAATAGGAAAAATGCCAAGGGGGATGAATACTTTTGCAAGGCACTGTATGTGAGGGTGGAAGTCCATTTCCCTTTATTGTAGGTGACTGATTCATTTTAGTGCCAAGTATGTAGGTAAAGATGTAGAAGGGCTTTGGTACAGTATGTTGTGTTGATAGTGACTGTTGTGTTCCAGGAGCAGTGTGGGGAGGTGGCCAGGCAGCATGTGGAGCGTCTCTATGTGTTTGCTCTCATGTGGAGCATCGGAGCTTTACTGGAGCTGGAAGACAGGAGGAAGATGGAGAGCTGGCTCCGTGGCAATGACAACATCCATCTGGACCTCCCAGATATACCATCAGACAGCGAGGACACCATGTTCGACTACCACGTCACTGCAGACGGTGAGGGGTAGATGTTCAGTAGACAGACTCCACAAACTCACAACACACACTCAGTCCTCTTTTTACTGTAATGGAAGATACGCTGAACAAAAATATAAACACAACATGTAAAGTGTTGGTCCCATGTTTCATGAGCTGAAATAAAATATCCCAGAAATGTTCCATATGCACAAAAAGCTTAAGTTTACATCTCTGTTAGTGAGCATTTCTCCTTTGCCAAGATAATCCATCCACCTGACAGGTGTGGCATATCAAGAAGCTGATTAAACAGCATGATCCTTACACAGGTGCACCTTGTGCTGGGGACAATAAAAGGCCACTCTAAAATGTGCAGTTTTATCACACAACACAATGTCACCAATGTCTCAAGTTTTGAGGGAGCGTGCAATTGGCATGCTGACTGCAAGAATGCCAGAGCTGCCAGAGAATTGAATGTTCATACCATATTGTACCATAAGCTGCCTCCAACGTCATTTTAGAGAATTTGGTGTACCACCGGCCTCGCAACCGGCCTCGCAACCGCATACCACGTGTAACCACACCAGCGCAGGACCTCCTCATCCGTCTTCTTCACCTGCGGGATCGTCTGAGACCAGCCACCCAGACAGCTGATGAAACTGTGGGTTTGCGCAACCTAAGAATTTCTGCACAAACAGTCAGTAATCATCTCAGGAAAGCTCATTTGCATGCTCGCCATCCTCACCAGGGTCTTGACATGACTGCAGTTCGGCGTCGTAACCGACTTCAGTGGACAAATGCTCACCTTCGGTGGCCACTGGCACGTTGGAGAATTGTTCTCTTCACAGATGAATCCCGATTTCAACTGTACCGGGCAGTTGGCAGACAGCGTGTATGGCGTCGTGTGGGCCAGCGGTTTGCTGATCGCAACGTCGTGAACAGAGTGACCCATTGTGGCGGTGGGCTTATAATATGGGCAGGCATAAGCTATGGACAACGAACACAAAATCGATGGCAATTTCAATCCACAGAGTTACTGTGACGAGATCCTGAGGCTCATTGTCGTGCCATTCATCTGCTGCCATCACCTCATGTTTCAGCATGATAATGCACAGCCCCATGTTACAAGGATCTGTACACAATTCCTGGAAGCTGAAAATGTTCCAGTTCTTCCATGGCCTGAATGCTCACCAGACATATCACTTATTGAGCAAGTTTGGGATGCTCTGGATTGACGTGTACAGCAGCGTGTTCCAATTCCCGCCAATATCCAGCAACTTCGCACAGCCATTGAAGATGAGTGGGACAACATTCCACAGGCCACAATCAACAGCCTGATCGACTCTATGCGAATGAGATATGTCGCGTCGCATCTGGTCACACCAGATTCTGACTGGTTTTCTGATCCACGCCCCTCCTTTTTTTAAAGGTATCTGTTACCAACAGATGTGTATATATGTATTCCCAGTCATGTGAAATCCATAGATTAGGGCCTAATGAATTTATTTCAACTGACTGATTTTACTGCAACTCAGTAAAATCTTTGAAATTGTTTCATGTTGCGTTTTTATTTTTATTCAGTGTAGATCATAAGATCATATTGATCTTTCATAGTGCTCTTGCTCAATTAAAAAGTTGGTGCATTGAAATATCACCATCAGATCTCTCATTAAACCATGAATGTGCGTTAAATTCACCCGCACAGCTGATGTTGGTGTTACCTTAGTCCTGCTTGCTACCAGTCTTTCATGATATGTTCACCCTCCGGTGGGTATTATCATCAGAAAAATTTTGTCCTTTTTGAACAGACTAAGGGTCATTTATCTATTTGACAGCCATTCCGTACAACTGAACTAAAGTATTTCCAGCTACGGACGTCATGGATGGTGTTCATGATGCTCACATTATTTGTTTTTCAATGACTTATTCTTGTATGTCCTCCTGTGTGTGCAGGTCAGTGGGTCCACTGGAACACACGGGTAGAGGAGTATGTCTACCCATCAGACCTCACCCCAGAGTACGGATCCATCCTGGTCCCCAACGTAGACAATGTTCGCACTGACTTCCTCATCCAGACCATCGCCAAACAGGGCAAGGTGGGTGTCCATATTCACAAAGGGTCTCAGAGTAGTAGTGCTGATCTAGGATCAAGTCCCCTTTGTACACTATACAAAAGTATGTGGACACCCCTTCAAATAGGTGGATTTGGCTATTACAGCCACACCCATTGTTGACAGGTGTATAAAATTGAGCACACAGCCATGAAACCTCCATAGACAAACATTGGCAGTAAAATGGCCTTACGGAAGAGCTCAGTGACTTTCAATGTGGCACTGCCATTGCATGCCACCTTTCCAACAAGTCAGTTCGTCAAATTTATGCCCCGGTCAACTGAAAGTGCTGCTATTGTGAAGTGGAAACGTCTAGGAGCAACAACGGCACAGCCACGAAGTAATAGGCCACATAAGATCACAGAACGGGACCGGCACGTGCTGAAGCGCGTAAAGATCGTCTGTCCTCTGTTGCAACACTCACTACTGAGTTCCAAACTGCCTCTGGAACCAATGTCAGCACAATAACTTTGTTGGGAACTTCATGAAATGGTATTCCAAGGCCGAGCAGTGGTGTAAAGCTCACCGCCAGTGGAAACGCGTCACCATCTGGCAGTCAGACGGACTAATCTGGGTTTGGCCGAATGCATAGTGCCAACTGTAAAGTTTGGTGGAGGAGAAATAATGGTCTGGGGCTGTTTTTCATGGTTCGGGCTAGGCCCCTTAGTTCCAGTGAAGGGAAGTCTTAACACTACAGTGTACAATGACATTCTAGACGATTCTGTGCTTCCAACTTTGTGGCAACAGTTTGAGGAAGACCCTTTCCTGTTTCAGCATGACAATGCCCTCGTGCACAAAGCGAGATCCATACAGAAATAGTTTGTTGAGATCAGTGTTGAAGAAATTGACTGGGCTACATGGAGCACTAACCTCAACCCCATCGATCACCCTTGGGATGAATTGGAATGCTGACTGTGAGCCAGGCCTAATCGCCCAACATCAGTGCCCGACCTCACTAATGCTCTTGTAGCTGAAATCCCTGCAGCAATGTTCCAACATCTAGTGGAAAGCCTTCCCAGAAGAGTGGAGGCTGTTATAGCAGCAAAGGGGGACCAACTCCATATTAGTGCCCATGATTTTGGAAGGAGATGTTCAATGAGCAGGTGTCCACATACTTTTGGTCATGTAGTGTATGTACAGTGCATTCTGAAAGTATTCAGACCCATTACCTTTTTCACATTTTGTTACGTTACAGCCTTATTCTAAAATTGATCAAATTGATTGTTTTCCTCATCCGTCTACACACAATACCACATAATGAGAAAGTGAAAAAAGGTTTTTACAAATGTTTACAAATGTATTAAAACAATAAAACAGATACCTTTATTTACATAAGTATTCAGACCCTTTGCTATGAGACTCGAAATTGAGCTCAGGTGCATCTTGTTTCCATTGATCATCCTTGAGATTTTTCTACAACTGATTGGAGTCCACCTGTGGTAAATTTAATTGATTGGACATGATTTGGAAAGGCACACATCTGTCTATATAAGGTCCTGCAAAAACCAAGCCATGAGGTCGAAGGAATTGTCCATAGAGCTCAGAGACAGGATTGCGTCAAGGTACAGCCTGGGGAAGGGTACCAAAAAATGTCTGCAGCATTGAAGGTCCCCAAGAACACAGTGGCCTCCATCATACTTAAATAGAAAAATTTTGGAACTGCCAAGACTCTTCCTAGAGCTGGCCACCTGGTCAAACTGAGGAATCAGGGGAGAAGGCCCTTGGTCAGGGAGGTGATCAAGAACCCAATGGTCACTGACAGAGCTCCAGAGTTCCTCTGTGGAGATGGGATAATCTTCCAGAAAGACAACCATCTCTGCAGCACTCCACCAATCAGGCCTTTATGGTAGAGTGGCCAGACGGAAGCCACTCCTCAGTAAAAGGCACATGACAGCCTGCTTGGAGTTTGCCAAAAGGCACCTAAAGACTCTCAGACCATGAGAAACAAGATTTTGTGAAACCAAGATTGAACTGTGGCACCATCCCTACGGTGAAGCATGATGGTTACAGCATCATGCTGTGGGGATGTTTTTCACGCGCAGGGACTGGGAGACTAGTCAGGATCGAGGGAAAGATGAACGGAGCAAAGTACAGAGATCCTGTTCCAGAACGCGCAGGACCTCAGACCTAAGCACACAGCCAAGACAATGCAGGCATGGCTTTGTGACAAGTCTCTGAATGTCCTTGAGTGGCCCAGCCAGAGCCGGATTTGAACCCGATAGATCATCTTTGGAGAGACCTGAAAATAGCTGTGCAGCGACACTCCCCATCCAACCTGACAGAGCTTAAGAGGATCTGCAGACAAGAATGGGAGAAACTCCCAAAATACAGGTGTGCTAAGCTTGTAGTGTCATACCCAAGAAGACTCAAGGCTGTAATCGCTGCCAAAGGTGCTTCAACACATTCCTTAGTAAAGGGTCTGAATACTTAAGTAAATTTGATATTTCATTTTTAATACATTTGCAAAAAAAATCTAAACTGTTTTTGCTTTGTTATTATGGGGTATTGTGTCCATTTTATATTAAGGCTGTAACGTAACAAGATGTGGAACAAGTCAAGGGGTCTGAATACTTTCCGAAAGCACTGTATATTCTTATTATAATAAACTGATCCTATATTAGCAATCCTGTTCTGAGTGGACAAGTATTGTTAATTTGGTTTGTACATGGAGGATAAATTACCCCTAGCCATGTGATCTTGGTCAGATCCTCAAGAGTAATTCCTTCCTCATTTTGTCAAAGGCTGTGCTGTTGATCGGAGAGCAAGGCACAGCCAAGACCGTCATCATCAAGGGATACATGTCAAAGTACGACCCCGAAACTCACATGGCCAAGAGTCTCAACTTCTCCTCCGCTACAACTCCACTCATGTTCCAGGTATTACACCTCCAAAACAACACCACACACTTCCTGCTCTTTACTCTAACTTTTCACGTTTTAGATGGGTAGGACTTTCTAAGATCAGTTGTGAATTAAAAATGTTTTCCAGTCACTTTTCAGTAAGTTTATCTGACTACTTCAGGTCTATGCGCCATTTAGTAACAATACTTCAAATGTGTGTTTTGTTCTCTTATTCACTGTAAAGATGAAACACCCAATCTGTCTTTCCTTCGCTCCAGCGGACTGTGGAGAGCTATGTGGACAAGCGGATGGGCACCACCTACGGCCCTCCTGCAGGGAAGAAGATGTCCATCTTTGTGGACGACATTAACATGCCAGTCATCAACGAATGGGGAGATCAGGTCGGACTCAAACTCAGCACTCGTTAAATCACCATAACAAAAGCCCAAAAATGACAGTTTTCCCATATGTTTTCCTGGGAAACCTTACCATATGAAATTGCAATCCGAGAGTGTACAGATTATTCAGCCTTTTTACCTAATAATTTGACTCACCCCGCTTTAGGTTACCAATGAGATAGTCCGCCAGCTGATGGAACAGAACGGGTTCTTCAATCTGGAGAAGCCGGGGGAGTTCACCAATATAGTGGACATCCAGTTCCTGTCAGCGATGATCCACCCAGGGGGTGGCCGCAACGACATCCCCCAGAGACTGAAGAGGCAGTTCTCCATCTTCAACTGCACCCTGCCCTCCAATGCATCCATCGACAAGATATTTGGTGGGTTTGGCTCCTTTAAAAACTCTAGAATTGCATCTGTGTGGAGACTCTATGGTTTATCTTCTTGATCAGTTTGGGTTTCCCTCTCCCCCTCTAGCGTATTTAAAAAAGAAAATGTATGAATACCCTGTAATTTGAGTTACCTGTACTACTTCTCATCCATTTACACTGGGCTTGTTTGAATTTTGACTATATTAGATATCTATATTTACATATATAATTACACCATTATATATCTCTCAACAAAAACACAATTTTCTTTCACTTATTTACCTCAATGCTTCGTCCACCTTCACGTCGTCAACCCCTTTTCCCCTTTTCCCCTCACCTCCTTCCTTTCCCTGACCAGGAGTCATCGGGACAGGACACTACTGTGTCCGACGAGGCTTCACAGAAGAGGTGCGTGGAACTGTGGCCAAGCTGGTGCCGCTGACCCGTCGGCTGTGGCAAATGACCAAGGTCAAGATGCTGCCCACTCCGGCCAAGTTCCACTACATCTTCAACCTCAGAGACTTGTCCAGAGTCTGGCAGGGCATGCTCAACCCAACCGCTGAGGTGGTCAGCTCTCTTACTGTGAGTCCATAAAAATGTCTAAATAGAATTTCCGGTAACACTTTATTTGGATAGTCCATCTGTAGATGTGCTAGTAATATTTCAACTAACCCTAACCTTTACCCTTAACCTAATTCTAAACCTAACCCTTACTGTAACCTTAGCGAGCAGCTGCTTATCAACATATAGTTTGTTGATAATATGACATGCTCTACAGATGGACTGTCCGGACTATCCAAATAAAGTGTGACTGAATTTCCTCTTGAAATACATTAACATAATCAATCAGTCAATCCAATACAACTAGAGGAATAAATATCAAAAGGTTTCTCACTGGATCCAAAGGTCTGAATGAACTGAGAAAAATAGCTATGACGTCTGTCCTAAGTTACAGTAAGATTCTAGACATTTAATCAGCAGTCGTTCTGTGAATGTAGACTTAACATTTCTATGAGATTACGTTTGTTTTATTTTGACCCTGTATGCTGTAGGTGCTGCTTCAGCTGTGGAAGCATGAGTGTAAGCGTGTGATCGCGGACCGGTTCACCATGCCAGAAGATGTAGCCTGGTTCGACAGGGCCCTGGCCAAGCTAGTAGAGGAGGAGCTAGGAGAGGAAGAGAGGGCTGTGGTCGACTTCGGAGTAGACGGCTACTTTGTTGACTTCCTAAGAGATGCTCCTGAAGCTACAGGTATAGCCAGAGCACCAGGTCCTGTATAGCCTCTTCACATACATACACTGTATCTATACCATGATCTTGCATGAGATAAGTCATTTACAGTTTCTGAACCCATATTGTATATATTAAATATGTGCTGTATTTTTCTACCTTGTATTAAGGATTCAAACAGTACATTCTAAGATGATGTGTTTAGCTTTATTATTATGTTGTATACATTGCAGTTTAAAGCCGAATTGCAGGTTATGTGAATAAATACAATAATTATAATGATATTAAATGAATATATATATATATTCATTTAATATCATTATAGTGATTGTATTTATATATATCTATATAATAAACGTTTTATTTACATTCAAATTTCTTCAATATTGCCAAATCAAGCAAACTAGCTACATGCTACATTAGCAGAGAGTTGGATCATTTAAATGAATAATCTGGTATTGACAATGACCAAAAATGTCCCACCAGGTGAGGAGCCAGAGGATATAGACTTTGAGATGCCCAAGGTGTATGAGCCCATCGAGTCGCTTGAGAGCCTGATGGACAGGCTCAACATGTTCCTTGGCCAGTACAACGAGAGCATCAGAGGAGCTGGCATGGACATGGTGTTCTTCAGAGATGCTATGATACACCTTGTCAAGGTAGAGGGAAACTGTCATTATGCTCGCCCATAGTTATAGGTGTTTATGAACAATTATTAGCAGCTTTGTCATGCATTATAGTGCATTGTGTACAGATCATAAGGTATTATAAACATGCTTATATCACATTACAAAGAGGGTCTTCATAAAAAGTATTACTAAACATTCACATTGGAAGCTTTTGAAGGGCTTAGCTATCTTAAAGTCAGTCACAAATGAGTGTACACATCAAATCACTTGATATAAGAACGGAAAAGGTCTCTCCCACTCTAACACTGTCTGTCTGTCTGTCTGTCTGTCTGTCTGTCTGTCTGTCTGTCTGTCTGTCTGTCTGTCTGTCTGTCTGTCTGTCTGTCTGTCTGTCTGTCTGTCTGTCTGTCTGTATGTAGATCTCCAGGATCATCCGCACCCCCAGAGGAAATTCCCTTCTGGTAGGAGTGGGGGGATCAGGCAAACAGAGCCTGACTAAACTGGCTTCCTTCATCGCTGGATACAAGACCTTTCAGATCACACTAACACGGTACAGACACACCCTCCAACGTCTATACTAGCATACTACTACATACTTCATACTAAGTAGTATGCTAGGAAGGGTATTGGAACAGACACACGGTCTCATACAGTCCCTTTACAACTGTAACAGGTGTTTATCATGATTTGAATGAGGTCATGCAGTTCTGTTGTCCTCCTGTAGATGGTAGCTTTGCTTGCATTTCTGCAAGTGCACAGTGAATCTCTGCCAATTTGTCTTTCCTCGATTCCTCACGCCCCTATCCTCGCCTCCTTCTCGAAACGCATTGGAGGAATGGAGGAAATACTCATTGAGAAAGAGCTGAGAAAGATAGAAAAATATGTATTTTCACACCTTTGCTATCACCTGAAACATCCCTGTGTTCTGTCCTCAGTTCGTACAACACTGCTAACCTGATGGAGGATCTGAAGGGTCTGTACAGGACAGCAGGCCAGCAGGGAAAAGGCATCAGCTTCATCTTCACTGATAACGAGATCAAGGACGAGTCTTTCCTGGAGTACATGAATAATGTGTTATCATCTGGGGAGGTCAGCAAATTGATCACATGAACACACGTAAAACATTAGAGCATTTTCAAGAAGTTGTGTCAATCTGTGTTTGAGAAAAAAATATTGCACTCAATTATAACTTAGATAACTGTTGTTGTATATTGTGCTGGTTTCTCAGGTGTCGAACTTGTTTGCTCGAGACGAAATTGACGAGATCATCAGTGACCTCATACCAGTCATGAAAAGAGAGTTTCCTCGGCGACCACCGACCAATGAGAACCTCCATGACTACTTTATGAGCAGGGTCAGACAGAACCTACACGTGGTTCTCTGCTTCTCTCCTGTTGGGGAAAAGTTCCGGAACAGAGCCCTGAAGTTCCCTGCCCTCATCTCTGGCTGCACCATGGACTGGTTCAGCCGCTGGCCCAAAGATGCTCTGATCGCAGGTGTGTGTGTGTGTGTGTGTGTGTCCGTTGGTGTCCATTTGTGGGTATGCATGTGTTTTCGTCTCTGTGTATGCACAGTACACTGCACACTTTAATAGTGATTTGCTTCCATCTCCAATCTGTTTACTCTCCAGTGTCAGAGCACTTCCTGTCCACCTATGACATCGACTGTTCGACCGAGGTGAAGGGGGAGGTGGTGCAGTGTATGGGCTCCTTCCAGGACGGCGTGGCAGAGAAGTGTGTAGATTACTTCCAGCGGTACCGCCGCGCCACGCACGTCACTCCCAAGTCCTACCTCTCCTTCATCCAGGGATACAAGACCATCTATAAGGAGAAGCACTCCGAGGTGCAGACACTGGCACACAGGTAATTACAGTACATCCTTACTCTCTTAATGCTCTTCGTTCCTATGTGGAACATGCGGCTTCACAGTACACCATGGTCTAAAGAAATTGTAGATGTTTAATACAGCATTTATCACAGCATGCTGTGTGTCTATCACATGATTTAATATAATACTAGTATTATATAGTATTCTATATACAAATATATGGTGTATACTGTACTATATCGCTCTCTTAGTATTCTGCCTTTCAGTCAACCTTTTACTCATTAGACCGAACTTACCTGGTATACTTGTATAATACAATGATTTCTGATCCAATTCTGTTTCCCCATCAGGATGAACACAGGTCTTCAGAAGCTGAGGGAGGCCTCTGTGTCTGTAGCATTACTCAGCAAAGAGCTGGAGGTCAAAGAGAAGGAGCTGCAGATCGCCCACGAGAAGGCAGACATGGTGTGTGTGTGTTTGGTGTATGCTACTCCTCTATCTCTTGTTTCCCAGCAACAGACTTACCAAATACCAATACCAATATGTACACTTTGAGGTGTACATATACTGAACAAAAATATAAACGCAACATTCAAAGATTTTACTAAGTTACAGTTCATATAAGGAAATCAGTAAATTTGGTTCCCCACCCACTGGGGAGCCAGGCCCAGCCAATCAGAATGAGTTTTTCCCTACAAAAGGGCTTTATTACAGATAGAAATACTGCCCCCCTTCCACCCCCTCAGACATCCCGCAGGTGAAGAATCTGGATGTGGAGATCCTGGGGTGGAGTGGTTAAGATTGTGAGGCCGGTTGGACGTACTGCCAAATCCTCTAAAAGGCAGCTTATGTAGAGAAATTCACATTCAATTCTCCGGCAACAGCTCTGTTGGACATTCCTGCAGTCAGCATGCCAATTGCACACTCCCTCAAAACTTGAGACATCCGTGGCATTGTGTTTTATGACAAAACTGCACATTTTAAAGTGGCCTTTTATTGTCCCCAGCACAAGGTGCACCTGTTTGATCATTCTGTTTAATCAGCTTCTTGGTATGCCACACCTGTCAGGTGGATGGATTAACTTGGCAAAGGACAAATGTTTACTAACATAGATGTAAACAAATTTGGCCTCAACATTTTTGAGAAATACGTTTGTTGTGCGTATGGATAAAAAAATATATATCTTTATTTCAGCTCATAAAACATGGGACCAACAATCTTCATATTGCATATTAACTATTGCTTTATGCAAACCAAAAGATGTACCTCACTTCCTGTCTCTCTTGTGATGGTTTGTTGTGTCTCAGGTGTTGAAGGTGGTGACAGTGAAGGCCCAGGCAGCAGAGAAGGTCAAGGTGGAGGTCCAGAAGGTCAAGGATAAGGCTCAGGCCATAGTGGACAGCATCTCTGCTGACAAGGCCTTCGCTGAGGAGAAGCTGGAGGCTGCCAAGCCAGCCCTGGAGGAGGCTGAGGGTGCACTACAGGTCGGTTGGGGGGGGGGGGGGGGGGGGGGTCTTGTCCCTCAACATCAGGGGTGGGCAACATACGAGCCCATTCATAGTGGCCCAGGGGAGGTTGGAGTAAAAACATGTTTTATGATTAACTTGGGTTAAAAAACACTCCAGGCCACTCTTGAATGTCAAACAATATAGAAAGTATGTACAAAATATAATGGACCTGTATGTTTTCAATAACTGCCCTTTTTCTATGCCGCAAATTGCCCTCCGCTGAATTTTGAAATCCCGACATGGCCCTCGAGCTGAAATGATTGCCCACCACTTTCCTCCTCTACATGGTAGTTCTCTCTCTGTACATCAGGTGAGAATATTTAATGAACTCCCTCAGTTACTTATGTAGTTGTATTCCTTCCTCATGTATTCATCAGACCATCAAGCCGTCGGACATTGCCACGGTGCGGACCCTGGGTCGGCCTCCCCATCTCATCATGAGGATCATGGACTGTGTCCTGCTGCTGTTCCAGAGGAGGGTGAACACGGTGAAGATCGACCCGGAGAAGAACTGCACCATGCCCTCCTGGCAAGAGTCCCTCAAACTCATGACTGCTGGGAACTTCCTGGGCAGTCTGCAGGTAGGAAACAGATGGCCAATATCTAAGTAATATTACTTAGATAAGCAAATAAAGTATTACAGCGTGCAGGTACAACATCTACATCCTTTAACCAGACTACACTGTGCATTTCTACAGTAACATACTACACTATAGACACTACACTACAGGTACAGTTGAAGTCGGAAGTTTACATACACCTTAGCCAAATACATTTTTCACAATTCTTGACATTTAATCCAAGTAAAAATTCCCTGTCTTAGGTCCGTTAGGATCACCACTTTATTTTAAGAGTGTGAAATGTCAGAATAATAGTAGAGAGAATGATTTATTTCAGATTTGATTTCTTTCATCACATTCCCAGTGGGTCAGACGTTTACATACATTCAATAAGTATTTGGTAGCATTGCCTTTAAATTGTTTAACTTGGGTCAAACGTTTCAGGTAGCCTTCCACAAGCTTCCCACAATAAGTTGGGTGAATTTTGGCCATTCCTCCTGACAGAGCTGGTGTAACTGAGTCAGGTTTGTAGGCCTCCTTGCTCGCACACACTTTTTCAGTTCTGCCCACAAATGTTCTATAGGATTGAGGTGGGGGCTTTGTGATGGCCACTCCAGTACCTTGACTTTGTTGTCCTTAAGCTATTTTGCCACAACTTTGGAAGTATGCTTGGGGTCATTGTGCGTTTGGAAGACCTGTTTGCGACCAAGCTTTAACTTCCTGACTGATGTCTTGAGATGTTGCTTTAATATATCTACAGAATTTTCCTACCTCATGATGCCATCTATTTTGTGAAGTGCACCAGTCCCTCCTGCAGCAAAGTACCCCCACAACATGATGCTGCCACCCCCGGGCTTCACGGTTGGGATGGTGTTCTTCGGCTTGCAAGCCTCCCCCTTTTTCCTCCAAAAATAACGATGGTCATTATGGCCAAACAGTTCTATTTTTGTTTCATCAGACCAGAGGACATTTCTCCAAAAAGTATGATCTTTGTCCCCATGTGCAGTTGCAAACCGTAGTCTGGCTTTTCTATGGCGGTTTTGAAGCAGTGGCTTCTTCCTTGCTGAGCGGCCTTTCAGCTTATGTCGATATAGGACTTGTTTTACTGTGGATATAGATACTTTTGTACCTGTTTCCTCCAGCATCTTCACAAGGTCCTTTGCTGTTGTTCTGGGATTGATTTGCAGTTTTCGCACCAAAGTTCGTTCATCTCTAAGAGACAGAATGCGTCTCCTTCCTGAGCGGTATGACGGCTGCGTGGTCCCATGGTGTTTATACTTGAGTACTATTGTTTGTACAGATGAACGTGGTACCTTCAGGCGTTTGGAAATTGCTCCCAAGGATGAACCAGACTTGTGGAGGTCTACAATTTTTTTCTGAGGTCTTGGCTGATTTCTTTTGATTTTCCATGATGTCAAGCAAAGAGGCACTGAGTTTTAAGGTAGACCTTGAAATACATCCACAGGTACACCTCCAATTGACTCAAATTATGTCAATTAGTCTATCAGAAGCTTCTAAAACCATGACATCATTTTCTGGAATTTTCCAAGCTGTTTAAAGGCACAGTCAACTTAGTGTATGTAAACCTCTGACGCACTGGAATTGTGATACAGTGAAATAATCTGTCTGTAAACAATTGTTGGAAAAATGACTTGTGTCATGCACAAAGTAGATGTCCTAACCGACTTGCCAAAACTATAGTTTGTTAATAAGAAATTTGTGGGGTGGTTGAAAAACGAGTTTTAATGACTCCAACCTAAGTGTATGTAAACTTCCGACCAACTGTCCATATGACCAGAAAATCAACTTCAGTGGTGATGCAATGGCAGCTTGCTTTGAGATCTCCGGCTCTGTTGTCTCTCTCTAACAGCAATTCCCCAAAGACAGTATCAATGAGGAGATGGTGGAGCTACTGCTGCCCTACTTCGACATGCCAGACTACACCCTGGAGACGGCCAAGCGTGTGTGTGGAAACGTGGCTGGTCTGGCCTCCTGGACCAAAGCCATGGCCTCCTTCTTCTCCATCAACAAGGAGGTGCTCCCATTAAAGGTGGGCCTAACCACGGTGGTGTTGTGTAACACCACCCGCCTCTCTGATAACCTTTGACATGTGTACCACAAACTTGCTAATTGATTTCTTGTTTCCAGTACATTTTGTTGTCCCCGAGTGTCCAGTTAATATTTGATACTGTACTTTCCTCTTAGGCTAACCTGGCAGTGCAGCAGAACCGGCTGGCCATAGCCAACATAGACCTGCAGGCGGCCCAGGCAGAGCTGGATGACAAGCAGGCAGAGCTGGATGTGGTCCAAGCAGAGTATGAGAAGGCCATGATGGAGAAACAGGTACTGAACACCTCTCTTCTCATTGCCTTACATAAAAAAAAGGAATATTCCATTAAAAACATATATATTCCCTCTCTCTCTCTCTCAGACTCTGTTGGAGGATGCTGAACGCTGCAGACACAAGATGCAGACGGCCTCTAGCCTCATCAGTGGTCTGGCTGGAGAGAAGGAGCGCTGGACAGAGCAGAGCAAAGAGTTTGCCGCCCAGACCAAGCGCCTTGTAGGTGGGTTCATTCAACCCTTTTTTCTCCACCTATTTTACAGTAATAACAGGACTAACTTTCCCAAAGCTTCGTATTACCTTTTGTCCATTGTCTACAATTCTCTACATCTTATTTTTGGGGGAGATGCTCCGTTTGCTTCTTTACCATATTTTTCAATGTGTATTAGTGTTTTATCTGTAGTTATGCTATACAGTAGAATGGAGGCAAGAACCAACCTATGTGTGCTTACTTCCTGATTCAGGTGACGTCTTATTGGCCACGGCCTTTCTGTCCTACTCCGGCCCCTTCAACCAGGAGTTCCGGAACCTTCTCCTGACCGACTGGCAGAGGGAGATGAAGACCAGACACATCCCGTTCGGGAACAACCTCAACCTGACCGAGATGCTGATCGACGCACCCACGGTCAGCGAGTGGAACCTTCAGGGCCTGCCCAACGATGACCTATCCATCCAGAACGGAATCATCATCACCAAGGCCTCACGCTTCCCTCTCCTCATAGACCCTCAGACCCAGGGCAAGATCTGGATAAAAAATAAAGAATCCATGAATGAGCTGCAGGTTGGGCTGCATTCATTTTCACACTATTCTCTCCCATAACTATGCCCTCCCATTATCCAGCCGATAGATTTTGTATGTTTCCAAACAGAGGTTACACTAACCTTAGGCCTAACTAACCTTTGGATCTGTCAGATCTTCCTTCTTGGTAAAGAAACTCTGTGTAATACTGTGTCAGCAATGAGACATTTCTGTGGTTCCCAGATCACCTCCCTGAACCACAAGTACTTCAGGAACCACCTGGAGGACAGCCTGTCTCTGGGGCGCCCCCTACTGATCGAGGATGTAGGGGAGGAGCTGGACCCAGCACTGGACAACGTACTGGAGAAAAACTTCATCAAGACGGGCTCCACTTATAAAGTATGTACTATTATCCTAACCACATTGTCAATCATCACATTATCAAATGAAACACATTATCGTTATAGGGGTTATCTGGGGTTATTCTCTCTAATATAATACATCGAGAGCAAAATGTGTCAAAATGTTGTTATTGACATAACCTTGTTCGGTTCAATGTTCTCTAGCTATATAGTACTCTAAATACCCCAATTCATGTTGTTAAGTTCAAAAGAATACAATATAAAAATCGCTGACACAATTCAAACCAATGTGGGTTCAGAACTTTAAAGCCAATTATCTCAGAATCATCTTTTTACAGATAGAACCTTCTAGTCCCAAGCCCTCGACATTCATGTGGCCTATGTAGCTGTATTTACCCTTATAACAGTCACTGCTGGCAAACAATTGCTTGGTACTTTTTCTGGTTGCAAACGACGTCAGGAAAATATGTCATTATCCCGTTCAGCAGGATTGAACGTTTTGGAACGTTCAGATAGAAATAGGCTACGAAGATCAAACATGCCTCTCTGACATGTAGAATAACGAATCACATCAGCTCTATTCATGGAATTTCTATCTGCAACGTTCAAGAACGTTTGACAACTGAACATGGCCTTGGTCTGCTTAATCTGGGCAACGGCTTTTGTCACAGTGGAGTGGTTTGGGAATGAATTCTGATGTAACCAGTGGAACCACATTGGCTTTCTCCCTTCATAACTGTTTTTCTCCCTTCATGACTGTCTTTCTCCCTTCATGACTGTCTTTCTCCCTTCATGACTGTCTTTCTCCCTCCATGACTGTCTTTCTCCCTCCATGACTGTCTTTCTCCCTTCATGACTGTCTTTCTCCCTCCATGACTGTCTTTCTCCCTCCATGACTGTCTTTCTCCCTTCATGACTGTCTTTCTCCCTTCATGACTGTCTTTCTCCCTTCATGTACCAGGTGAAAGTGGGAGACAAGGAGGTGGATGTGATGAGGGGGTTCCGTCTTTATGTGACGACCAAGCTCCCCAACCCTGCGTACACCCCAGAGATCAGCGCCCGCACCTCCATCATAGACTTCACTGTCACCATGAGGGGTCTGGAGGACCAGCTGCTGGGACGGGTCATCCTCACTGAGAAACAAGTCAGGAACCACGTCCAATCATATGCTTATGAAATTATGGATAAAAACATTTGAATGTATCAACAAAAGGTCATTTTGTTATAGTTGTTTAATAGTGAGCCTTTATTAGAATTGTACATAATGACTGTGACCACCCATTTTCAAATGCACTGAATCAAATGAACACAGAGCGCATGAACCCAGCCAGGTCTGTATGCAGAGAAATGTTAGTATGACCTGAAAAATGACCCCCAAAATCAGTGTCTGTCTGAATGGTGTGCCTGTTTATTTCTTGCTGTTGGTCTGAAATCAAATCAAATGTTATTAGTCACATGCGCCGAAAACAACAGGTGTTTCACCTTACAGTGAAATGCTTACTTACGAGCCCCTAACCAACAATTCAGTTTAAAAAAAATATGGATAGAATAAGAGATAAAAGTAACAAGTAATTAAAGAGCAGCAGTAAAATAACAATACCGAGACTATATACAGGGGGGTACCCTGTATATAGTCAATGTGCGGGGGCACCGGTTAGTTGAGGTAGTATGTACATGTAGGTAGAGTTATTAAAGTGACTAAGCATAGATGACAACAGAGAGTAGCAGTGGTGTAAAGAGGGGGAGGGCAATGCAAATAGTCTGGGTAGCCATTTGATTAGATGTTCAGGAGTCTTATGGCTTGGGGGTAGAAGCTGTTTAGAAACCTCTTGGAACTAGACTTGGCGCTTCGGT
This sequence comes from Salmo trutta, assembly GCF_901001165.1. Taxonomy (NCBI): domain Eukaryota; kingdom Metazoa; phylum Chordata; class Actinopteri; order Salmoniformes; family Salmonidae; genus Salmo; species Salmo trutta. Next base: position 17,914,392 of record NC_042993.1, on the reverse strand, counting down.
ACTGCTTGCTGTGCGGTAGCAGAGAGAACTGTCTATGACTAGGGTGGCTGGAGTCTTTGACAATCTTTAGGGCCTTCCTCTGACACCGCCTGGTATAGAGGTCCTGGATGGCAGGAAGCTTGGCGATGTACTGGGCCGTTCGGACTACCCTCTGTAGTGCCTTGTGGTCGGAGACCGAGCAGTTTCCATACCAGGCAGTGATGCAACCAGTCAAGATGCTCGCAATGGTGCAGCTGTAGAACCTTTTGAGGATCTGAGGACCCATGCCAAATCTTTTCAGTCTCCTGAGGGGGAATACGTTTTGTCGTGCCCTCTTCACGACTCTTGGTGTGCTTGGACCATGTTAGTTTGTTGGTGATGTGGACACCAAGGAACTTGAAGCTCTCAACCTGCTCCACTGCAGCCCCGTCAATGAGAATGGGGGCGAGCTCGGTCCTCTTTTTCCTGTAGTCCACAATCATCTCCTTTGTCTTGATCACGTTGAGAGAGAGGTTGTTGTTCTGGCACCACACGGCCAGGTCTCTGACCTCCTCCCTATAGGATGTCTCGTCGTTGTCGGTGATCAGGCCTACCGCTGTTGTGTCATCTGCAAATTTAATGATGGTGTTGGAGTCGTGCCTGGCCGTGCAGTCATGAGTGAACAGGGAGTACAGGAGGGGACTGCGCACGCACCCTTGAGGATCAGCGTGGCGGATGTGTTTTTACCTACCCTTACCACCTGGGGGCGGCCTGTCAGGAAGTCCAGGATCCAGTTGCAGAGGGAGGTGTTTAGTCCCAGGGTCCTTAGCTTATTGTTGAGCTTTGAGGGCAGTATGGTGTTGAACGCTGAGCTGTAGTCAATGAATAGCATTCTCACATAGGTGTTCCTTTTGTCCAGGTGGGAACTCTCCTGTTCCGAGCTGTGTCTGACCGGTGTTTCTGCCTATTGGAGAAGGAGTGTACAGACCTGCTGGAGGATGTGACGGCCAACAAGAACATTAGTGTATGTGTCTGAACAGTGCTCTTATCTATCCCTGTTATATCTAGGAGTTGGAGAAGGAGCGCACAGACCTGCTGGAAGATGTAACGGCCAACAAGAGGAAGATGAAAGAGCTGGAGGACAACCTGCTGTATCGTCTGACCTCTACGCAGGGTTCCCTGGTGGACGACGAGAGCCTCATCATCGTCCTGGGCAACACCAAGCGCACCGCCGAGGACGTCACACAGAAACTACAGATCTCAGCCGAGACCGAGATCCAGATCAACACCGCTAGAGAGGAGTACAGACCTGGTGAGTTGGTTGTACTGTGGTTAGGGTAGTTATTCTCAGTACAGACCTGGTGAGTTGGTTGTACTGTGGTTAGGGTAGTTATTCTCAGTACAGACCTGGTGAGTTGGTTGTACTGTGGTTAGGGAAGAGTTATACTCGGTACAGACCTGGTGAGTTGGTTGTACTGTGGTTAGGGTAGTTATTCTCAGTACAGACCTGGTGAGTTGGTTGTACTGTGGTTAGGGTAGTTATTCTCAGTACAGACCTGGTGAGTTGGTTGTACTGTGGTTAGGGTAGTTATTCTCAGTACAGACCTGGTGAGTTGGTTGTACTGTGGTTAGGGTAGATATTTTCAGTACAGACCTGGTGCGTTGGGTGGGGTGTACTGTACCGGTTTGTTTTAGGGTAAGGGTCAAAGCATTTTGGGCTCTTTATTGATTTGCTGACCAACCAATCACAGTGCTCTGGTGGATAGCAACAGGCACTAACCACCATGTGTTGACTGTTCTTCAGGAGCAATCTGTTCCTCACACTTTTCCCATGGCAAGTTTGTTTGAGCAGAGCTGGATGTATGATAATATAGAATGAGCATTGTCTGTCACTCGCTGTCAGCCTGTGTGTTATTGTGCTGTTACAGTGGCCACCAGAGGCAGCATCCTGTACTTCCTCATCACTGAGATGTCCATGGTTAACGTCATGTACCAAACGTCACTTCGACAGTTCTTGGGAATCTTTGACCTTTCTCTGGCCAGGTACACTTTTTCTCATACTGAATAACATATATTTGTATTTATGTATTTCATTGAAATTGTTGGTCCTCAGATGTGGTTCAGTAATTTTATGTGACCATTGAATTGAATGAATACGTAATCAATGATTTGTGAATTGACACTGGGGGATTTGTGGTTTTGCATAGTCTTTTGTGTAGTTGTAGGAGTCACCTGATTCTTGAAGTATAATATCTGAAACCATAGCAACAGTTACATTTTAATATTAACATAATAACCACCACAATATGTCTTCTGAACAGATCAACCAAAAGTCCAATTACCAGCAAGCGAATAGCGAACATCATTGAGCACATGACCTTTGAGGTGCACAAGTACGCAGCCAGGGGTCTGTATGAGGAGCACAAATTCCTGTTTACCCTCCTGCTGACGCTGAAGATCGACATGCAGAGTAACCGCGTGAAACACGCGGAGTTCCTCACCCTCATTAAAGGTGTGAAACAAACTCCGTCCTCCAATTAATTCCACCAATCTGTAGTCCACAGTTACTGAAATGTTGAATAGCAAAATGTTGTTCATTGCTCACAGACCATTGAACATCCTCTGTCTGTCCTATGCAGGAGGTGCCTCTCTGGATCTGAAGGCTTGCCCCCATAAGCCTGCCAAGTGGATCTTAGACATGACTTGGCTCAATCTGGTGGAGCTCAGTAAACTGTGGCAGTTCTCTGATATCCTTGATCAGGTGTGTTTCCCATGTGGTGCTTCCTTACACTGCTACTTAATGTTGTCACACTCTCTAATACCCTCCCTCAATAAGTCTGTTTCATGGCCCCCTCAATAAGTCTGTTTCATGGCCCCCTCAATAAGTCTGTTTCATGGCCCCCTCAATAAGTCTGTTTCATGGCCCCCTCAATAAATCTGTTTCATGGCCCCCTCACCCCTGTAACCCCCCCTATTCATTGTAGTGCTCCTCTATGATTACAGTGCTCCTTTTACTCCTCTGAGCTCTGTCACATATGGCATTGAACTAGTCATTGTACTGAGCTGTGTGTGTCTGTGTGTCCAGATCTGTCGTAATGAGAAGCAGTGGAAGGCATGGTTTGATAAGGAGGCCCCTGAGGAGGAGGTGATCCCTAATGCCTATGACCAGAGCCTGGACTGTTTCCACCGCCTGCTGCTCATACGCTCCTGGTGCCCAGACAGGACCATCGCACAGGTACACCGGTAACTCTCATTGAATGATTAAGTAATTAATCAATCAATCCAAGACATAATACTTTATGAAATGTCTACGCTTTTTGGTATTTTCATCAAAGCTTTGGACTGAGTTTTAGAGAGTATTTCTACTGCATATTGCTTGAATCTAGTAGCAGGTGACTTTTTAACTCATGCTTTACCTGTTATCCTCCAGGCCCGTAAGTACATCATGGACTCGATGGGAGAGAAGTATGCAGAGGGAGTGATCCTGGACCTGGAGAAGACGTGGGAGGAGTCAGACCCCCGGACCCCGCTCATCTGCTTCCTGTCCATGGGCTCAGACCCCACCGACTCCATCATCGTCCTGGGGAAGAGGCTGAAGATAGAGACGCGCTATGTCTCCATGGGCCAGGGACAGGAAGTCCACGCACGCAAGCTGCTCCAGCAGACCATGGCCAACGTGAGTCCTGAACACAGCATTACAGTACACACTGACTGGACTCCTAACAGTCAAGTTATAATTATCCCTTGTCCCCAGGCTATTGCGCTTAGTGAAGAAGTCGGGTGAGCGAAACTATCTTATTAGGTATCAGCATTCTGCCATGAATTGTGGTCCATGCCATCTCATTTGTAATCAAATTGGGAATTCAAATAGCGATAGGGATGGAATATGAATTGAAATTGAACCATGGTGTTAATGAAAATGGATGTGATTGATTTAGACCGTATTAGACTGTATTAAAAATGAAATGGACTAACACCACATGCATCGCCCTCACATTATTAATGTAATTACATAATGACATTAGTAATGAATTACTCTCCCAATATGGACAATTAACTATGTATTTTTTTATTTTCAATTTTCTTCAAAATGCACACACAGGGTGGCTGGGCTTTGCTCCAGAACTGCCACCTGGGCCTGGACTTCATGGATGAGCTGATGGATACTGTGACAGAGACAGACTCCGTCCATGAGACCTTCCGCCTGTGGATTACTACAGAGGTCCAAAAACACTTCCCCATCACACTGCTGCAGATGTCCATCAAGTTCACTAATGAGCCTCCACAGGGACTGAAGGCAGGGCTGAAGAGGACTTATGGAGGTGGGTCACACCACAGTTCACACATACATATCCATGCATGTGTACGCACCTACACAAACAAACACACACATACACCCCCGTTTCTTCTGGTTAACCCTAAACAACAACCCTAGCCTTAACCCTTAATCTAGCTTCATGTCCAAATCCTGGTTCAACCCTAGCCTCAACCACAACCTTAATCCTAACCCTAGCATCATGTCCACATCCCAGTTCAACCCTAACCCTAGAGTCACGTCCATATCCCAATTCAACCTTAGCCTCAACCACAACCCTAATCCTAACCCTAGCTTCTTGTTTGTTGCCCCAGGCATTAACCAGGACCTGCTGGATGTCAGTAACATGGTCCAGTGGAGGCCCATGCTGTATGGGGTGGTGTTCCTCCACTCTACAGTCCAGGAGAGGCGTAAATTCGGCCCCCTGGGCTGGAACATCCCCTACGAGTTCAACCAGGCTGACTTCAACGCCACCGTGCAGTTTGTTCAGAACCACCTGGACGACATGGACATCAAGAAGGTAGGTGCAGAGACGAGAAGCTCCTGCTGTAACTAAGTAAAGCTCTATCTTTACTTCTACTGTTAGTACTGCTACCTGTCTTCCTATGTAAGATGTGTCTGTTCCTGTGTTGATGGTAGTCTGACGTCTCCCCAGGGTGTATCCTGGAATACAGTGCGCTACATGATCGGGGAGATCCAGTATGGCGGTAGGGTGACAGACGACTATGACAAGCGTCTGCTCAACACCTTCGCCAAGGTCTGGTTCAGTGAAAACATGTTTGGACCTGACTTCTATTTCTACAAAGGCTACAGCATTCCCAAGTGTACCAACGTGGACCAATATCTGACATACATTCAGGTCAGTCCATTTTTCACACTCAGTCTCTCCTGCAGTTTACAGTGCTGTGTAACATTTGATTGAATTAATGTAGTGAGACTGCATGAAGATGTGTGTTGTATACATTATGTTTTACATTGAGGCATTTGATAACACTTCCTATGAGGTATAACACCTTATGAGATATCCACAATGCATTACACGTTTTACTGTAGTTTGGTAATGCACAGACATGCGGATTGTAATCCTAATTTATGTGTTTTCCTCTGCAGGGCCTACCAGCTTACGACACTCCAGAGGTGTTTGGCCTGCACCCCAATGCTGACATAACGTACCAGAGCAAGCTGGCCAAAGACGTCCTGGACACCATCCTGTCCATCCAGCCTAAGGACAGCTCCAGTGGCGGAGGGGAGACCAGGGAGGCCATTGTGGCCAGGCTGGCTGACGACATGCTGGAGAAACTCCCTCCAGACTACGTACCATTTGAAGTGAGTAGCACTGGTCTGGAGTTCGCTAACCCTACTGGAAATTATCACCCACGATTAATACAGTGCTGGCCATTAAAAATATTATTTCCCATAATACCTTGCTGCAGCAAGGTAGATCGTTAAAGAACTCTCACAGGGTGACGCCAAGTCATCTAACAATAACCCATGCAATAAAATGTGTACCCACTATGTACCCATAGTGCAGTGAGATCCACTTTGAAGTGAATGTTTTTACTGCAATACAGGTTTACTTTTAATGTTCAGAACTGTGTTATGCATTTGCAATCCAATATGTTAAGAATCAAATAAACATTTATTTAAAGCGTAATTTCACAAGAACATGTTTTCAATATATCCAGGTGAGAGAGAGGCTACAGAAGATGGGTCTGCTTCAGCCCATGAACATCTTCCTGCGACAGGAGATAGACCGCATGCAGAGGGTCATCGTGCTGGTCAGGAACACGCTGACCGACCTCAAACTGGCCATCGACGGCACCATCATCATGAGTGAGAACCTACGGGACGCGCTGGACTGCATGTATGACGCACGCATCCCCTCGCGTTGGAAGAAGGTACGTTTATTACTGGCTCTGGGTACACATTTATTCAGTTTTCTACGCATCTATTCCGTGTTCTATTTTCTACTTCTGTATTCCTGTGTTCTAGGCGTCATGGGCCTCCAGCACTTTAGGGTTCTGGTTTACTGAGTTGCTGGATAGGAACCGTCAGTTCCAGGCGTGGATCTTTGAAGGACGGCCCAACTGTTTCTGGATGACAGGGTTCTTTAACCCACAGGGCTTCCTGACCGCCATGAGACAGGTACAGATGGCACATTCTAATGCAATCACAATGGAACATACTTACTGACTTGGCTAGGCCACTGAGGTTATATTTAGAGGTTGCACACACTACACAGTCATAGTTGATCATGAAGCTACAAAGACAAAGCCAGTCTATGAAACTCTGTTTTTGTGCGTGTAGGAGATCACTCGTGCAAACAAGGGCTGGGCCCTAGACCGTATGGTGCTGTGCAACGAGGTGACCAAGTGGATGAAGGATGACATCACCCAGCCGCCCTCTGAGGGGGTGTATGTGTACGGCCTCTATCTGGAGGGGGCCGGCTGGGACAGGAGGAACTGCAAACTCATCGACTCTAAACCCAAAGTGTTGTTTGAGATGATGCCTGTAGTCAGGATGTATGCTGAAAATAATGGTGAGTGCTGTAGTCAGTATTTACTGTAACTTCCTGGAGACTCATTGAACAGTATCTCATTCAGCTGCTTGTTGTTTTCATCTATACATTATATGTTGAATATGTCAGTAGAAATTATATAACTTTTAGGTCAATAACCATGTGGTCTTCAATGGTTACGGTATGTCAGACCTACTGAATGGACAACATGCAGTGAAAAATAAACTCATGTTATCATCATCTATAGGTAATGGATGTTTATTGTTGCTGTGGTCATTTCAGGTGTCAAGGATGCCCGGTTATACTCCTGTCCCATATATAAGAAGCCTGTAAGGATGGACCTGAATTACATTGCTGCTGTGGAACTAAGGACTGCTCCACCGCCTGAGTACTGGATACTACGTGGTGTGGCACTGCTGTGTGAAGTCAAATAACCCACTTCTATATTGTATTATAAGCCTAAATCTTGAAGAGTTGCGTTTCAGTGGTTAAAGGGGCAATCTTTCAAACAACAACAAAGTTGACACCCCACCACTGTTTTGTTAAACAGCTGAGGGATGTGGCTGGAGAAATGTAACCACTCTCAAATTGAAGTCTAAAAATGGATGTACCCTTTTAAGGATTAAATGAGGGAAGTGTCTTCATTTAGATTATAGTGGTAGGCTTCCGTAATAAAGTTTCATCTATCACTGGGTTGCAGGAACAATAGAAAAATAAAGTTGCACACACTATCTATACCCCCAATTATTTAATATCGGAACTATTTTGGGTGTGTGTTTACTTATTTATTTTACTTGAAGGAATCATTTTAAATGTCCTTATTTTTGTACTCATCATAATATGGTTGTTACTACACTAATATACATTTCTGTATCTTTGTTCAGTCTCAAGCTCCGTCTGAAAAACTGTACTGTACCTGTTAAGAAAATGTTCATATTTCAGACATTATAGATTTAGAATTCTGACAGAAAATAAATGATAAATGTAACATATGAATATAAAAACAAAACAAAAGTGGTATAAAAAAGATGAATCAAAATGATAAAGGCAAGAGAGCACCAGCACATTATCATAAAAATCACATCAACATGTAGATTCTTCCACTGTCTTATCTAACTAAATATGTTACATCATTAAAAAAGTGGACTACTGAATACGATATCCAAAGTATACAGTTGAAGTCAGAAGATTACATACACCTTAGCCAAAGCCATTTAAACTCAGTTTTTCACAATTTCTGACATTTAATCCTCGTAAAAATTCCCTGTCTTAGGTCAGTTAGGATCACCACTTCATTTTAAGAATGTGAAATGTCAGAATAATAGTAGAGAGAATTATTTCTTTCAGATGTTATTTCTTTCATCACATTCCCAGTGGGTCAGAAGTTTACATACACCCAATTAGTATTTCGTAGCATTGCCTTTAAATTGTTTAACTTGGGTCAAACGTTTCGGGTAGCCTTCCACAAGCTTCCCACAATAAGTTGGGTGAACTTTGGCCCATTCCTCCTGACAGAGCTGTTGTAACTGAGTAAGGCTTGTAGGCCTCCTTGCTCGCACACACTTTTTCAGTTCTGCCCACAAATTTTCAATGGGATTGAGATCAGGGCTTTGTGATGGCCACTCCAATACCTTGACTTTGTTGTCCTTAAGCCATTTTGCCACAACTTTGGAAGTATGCTTGTGGTCATTGTCCATTTGAAAGACGCATTTGCGACCAAGCTTTAACTTTCTGACTGATGTCTTGAGATGTTGCTTCAATATATCCATATCATTTTCCTACCTCATGATGTAATCTATTTTGTGAAGTGCACCAGTCCCTCCTGCAGCAAAGCACCCCCACAACATGATGCTGCCACCCCCGGGCTTCACGGTTCGGATGGTGTTCTTCGGCTTGCAAGCCTCCCCCTTTTTCCTCCAAACATAACGATGGTCATTATGGCCAAACGGTTCTATTTTTGTTTCATCAGACCAGAGGACATTTCTCCAAAAAGTATGATCTTTGTCCCCATGTGCAGTTGCAAACCGTAGTCTGGCTTTTTGATGTCGGTTTTGGAGCAGTGGCGTCTTCCTTGCTGAGTGGCCTTTCAGTTTATATCGATATAGGACTCGTTTTACTGTGGATATAGATACTTTTGTACCCGTTTCCTCCAGCATCTTCACAAGGTCCTTTGCTGTTGTTCTGGGATTGATTTGCACTTTTCGCACCAAAGTACGTTAATCTCTAGTAGACAGAACATGTCTCCTTCCTGAGCGGTATGACGACTGCGTGGTCCCATGGTGTTCATACTTGTGTACTATTGCTTGTACAGATGAACGTGGTACCTTCAGGCATTTGTAAATTGCTCCCAAGGATGAACCAGACATGTGGAGGTCTACAATTTTTTTCCTGAGGTCTTGGCTGATTTCTTTTGATTTTCCCATGATGTCAAGCAGGCACTGAGTTTGAAGGTAGGCCTTTAAATACATCCACAGGTACACCTCCAATTGACTCAAATTATGTCAATTAGCCTATCAGAAGCTTCTAAAGCCATGACATCATTTTCTGGAATTTTCCAAGCTGTTTAAAGGCCCAGTCAACTTAGTGTATGTAAACTTCTGACCCACTGGAATTGTGATACAGTGAATTATAAGTGAAATAATCTGTCTGTAAACAATTGTTGGAAAAAGGACTTGTGTCATGCACAAAGTAGATGTCCTAACTGACTTGCCAAAACTATAGTTTGATTACAAGAAATGTGTAGAGTGGTTGAAAAATGGGTTTTAATGACTCCAACCTAAGTGTATGTAAACTTCCGACTTCAACTGTACATACAGTAAAGTACACACAGAAGGGTATAAACAAAATAAAACATTTACATTTTGTGCAAAACAGGGCAAACTTCAAGGAATAGAGCATTCAAAGACTTTTATGGGAATTTGTGATGTCATCAGCCTCCCACTTGCTTGAAGAACAATAGAGGAGCAATAGAGAACGAAGAGGAAAGGCCCCATGGTTGGATCAATTCCATTTCAATTCCAGTCAATTCAGGAAGTACACTGAAATTCCAATTCTCTTCAGTGCTTTTCATTCAGGAACATTTTGAATTGTTTACTTTCTGAATTGACTGGAATTAAAATGTTATTGACCCCAACCCCGAAAACAACACAAAAACATCTTTCAACTCACATGTACATCCTAAAACATAATTGTGACCAATAGCACTGATGTGAAAACTGAAAACACACCTCAAACATGTTAACTTATTACAAGTGCACATAGTAAGATATTGAAACACAGTTTAAGAGGATTTTTTTTCATTATAAACTTCATGTTAGATTTTTTCTTACTCTGAAAGTAGTCCAGAGTTATTGGTTTTTATCTAGCGGTGATTAAAGTTAGCTGAAATTTGTCGTGGCTGTTTAAAGAAATACGAGACATGGATTACAGTTTTTCCTGGCTCATATAAATGTATCCTTTAAATGGGTCCCATAAACCATCCAGTGAAAACCAGCAAACGTGAACACTCACAACTGTAATAAGATATCCAATTAGTTTAGCTGTCTTCCCAAATGTCCTGCAGTGAGTCACACATCAACCAGAGAGAAAGGAGGAGGGACAGAGGGGTCTGGTTGCAGTCTCTTGCTCCCCTCCTGCCCCACCCCATCCCTCTGTGGTCTTTTCTCTCCCCTGTTGGACTCTCATCCTCCTGAATACTGTCCTCCCACACATCCTCCTCTTCCTGAATGCTCTCTTTCCACCTGACTTCTTTAGCACAGACGTATCAGTGCACACCTCTTGGTTACGGATGGTATAGACGACAGGGTTGATGCACCATGAGTAACACAAAAAATGTGTTAAGACAAGTGAAGGGGCAGAGTTTGCTCTTGTAGTTGCAGACGGGTTAGACAGTAGATTATTGGCACCAGCTGCAGTAGAAACATACAGAGGTCGAAGGTTACAGTTAAACAAGCATGGTGGTTGTCTTGTTGGGAGGGCCACAACAGCCCTGCGTGCCTCATTGTACATATGCCCAAAACAGAGGCAAGTAACTCAGATTGAAAGAGTTGGGGTGATGCCGGGAGGGCCATGGAACAGTACTTCTTGCACAGGACTAAAGCTCACAGATGCTCTCACAATTCTAGACTCACATAGCAGCCCTGCAGTGGCGCTATTAAATGCACCATGTGTGTCCCATGTTGAGCTGGACCAAGTGAAAATTACCAGCAATGGCACTCAGTGCCCAGACTAGCCCCAAGGCAAGCCACACATGCCTGGAAGTCATTATGCTCAGGTAGTGGATGCTGTGGCAAATAAACACATATCTTTCTATTGCCATGAGGGCCAGACTCATCTGAGCGCTCCAAAGGATCTTTCTATTGCCGTGAGGGCCAGACTCGTCTGAGCGCTCCAAAGGATCTTTCTATTGCCGTGAGGGCCAGACTCGTCTGAGCGCTCCAAAGGATCTTTCTATTGCCGTGAGGGCCAGACTCGTCTGAGCGCTCCAAAGGATCTTTCTATTGCCGTGAGGGCCAGACTCGTCTGAGCGCTCCAAAGGATCTTTCTATTGCCGTGAGGGCCAGACTCGTCTGAGCGCTCCAAAGGATCTTTCTATTGCCGTGAGGGCCAGACTCGTCTGAGCGCTCCAAAGGACCTTTCTATTGCCGTGAGGGCCAGACTCGTCTGAGCGCTCCAAAGGACCTTTCTATTGCCGTGAGGGCCAGACTCGTCTGAGTGCTCCAAAGGATCTTTCTATTGCCGTGAGGGCCAGACTCGTCTGAGCGCTCCAAAGGACCTTTCTATTGCCGTGAGGGCCAGACTCGTCTGAGCGCTCCAAAGGACCTTTCTATTGCCGTGAGGGCCAGACTCGTCTGAGTGCTCCAAAGGATCTTTCTGTGGCTGTGAGGGTCAGACTCATCTGAGCGCTCCAAAGGATGGTACACATAATACTAAAATGTTCCATGCATCACAGTATGTTGGAGCAGAACAGTGTGCAAGACAATGAATGCTGCAATGAAGCTATGCAAAAGACCACATAGCTGAAAATGGAACAAAGTGTAGAAGGCCTGCCAGAAGCGCTCTTTAAGTGTCACCAATCCAATGATTGTTCATCACCAGAGAGAAGAGAAAAAGAACGACTAAAAATCAGAAAGATATAAGTTTTCCCTAAAGCAATGTGCTGGAAAAAACAGGCAGACAGATCCAGCATGTCTTGCTCCACCTGCAAAGTTGTCCTGTTCAGAAGGTGAGGTTTAGAGAGAGCATTCAGTACTGTTTAACTTTGTTGAAGCCATGGTGCTGATCAGATACAGTAGTGCTAGTAGCAGAAGCAGTCCCTGGATCTAGGAGGGATAGCTTAGAGCGTTTTCTCTTCTATCTACACTCTACAGACTTATCAGATGTCTCCTCTACATTTTATACACGTTGTATGCAGCTGTGTGGTTGAAGGATACTTATAACCAGTCTAAACACTTACCAAAGGTCGCCTACTAAGAGTAGGCTGGAGGTTACATTTTCTGTGGCATATTTTTAGTGTAAGTAATTTACAACTGCAGTGGAATAGAGAAAAGTGATAGCGCAATACATTATAATGGGCAGTGGTGGAAAAAGTACCCAACTGTCATACTTGAGTAAAAGTAAAGATAACTTAATAGAAAATGACTCAAGTAAAAGTCACACAGTAAAATTCTACTTAGGTGAAAGTCTTAAAGTATTTGGTTTAAAATATACTTAAGTATCAAAAGTAAAAGTATAAATAATTTCAAATTCCTTATATTAAGAAAACCAGATGGCACCATTTTCTTGTTTTTTTTATTTCCGGAAAGCCAGTGGCACACTCCAACACTCAGACATCATTTACAAAGAAAGCATGTGTGTTTAGTGAGTCTGCCAGATCAGAGGCAGTAGGGATGACCAGGGATGTTCGGTTGATAAGTGCGTAAATTTGACTATTTTCCTCCTCTTGACTGCCCTGCCAACCCTACTTGTCCAAGCCCCCTCAATACAATTGTAAGATTTTAATCTGTAACCAAATTAAGCATATTAATTCATATTAATGGTTATATTAAATAGTACATATTTGAACCTGAGGTATTACACTTGACTTGAGTCAAATGTAAGTAAAGCTAGAAAAGGTACATTTTCTGAAGAAAATGTGTGAGCTCTTTTGTCTACAATAGTGAATAGGAGCAAACACGAATCTCACACACCAAGTATCCATCCATGAGTGTTCTGGTCTTCCTGAATGGACCTGTAGTAGAGACATCTACTCCAGAGGTACTTGCTTAGGTCACAACAACTGATGAGCTGTTGGGGCAATATCGCATTGTCCTGTGGCTGGATCCCTCAATACAGGCTCTGAAAAACATTGCCACATTGGCTGCCACCCAGAGCCATAAAGGCCTAAGATGTAATGGGCGAAAGCAAAGATGAACTCTGTGGGGAAAGTGTTGCTTCTGTTCTACTCAGGCTGTTGCCATAGTAACAGTGGGGCTTGTCAACAACAGGCGGGTTTCGTTTTAATAAAGATATTAACGGTAGCTAGCAAGCAGGCTATCAAAGGGATATTAGCTAGCTGATGAGATCAAATGGCTGATAAAAGTGGTTTGGAGAAACTGGACTTTGGTGCATTAAGCATCCAGCAACAACAGCAACTCCGACAATTTAAGGTAAGTTAGCTAGCTAACACTTTAGCGTCGTTCGCTTCATGAGTGCTCCTTGGCTTCAACAACATTTACTCAGCTAGTTCTATCGATAGAATTAGGAATGAATATACAATAGAATTTCTTGTTCTTTCACTCACAGCATTATTTTTGCATTCATCCAGCTAATAGTTAGCTAGCAGAAATTCCTTGGTTAAAGATAGGCTCAGGAATGACAAACATTACGTGGGGTAACTTTGAATATGCTATTGTCATTGCCCACCTGGCTTTTCCCAATATCACGAGGCATGGGAAAGAGTAGACAGTAAAGTTAATGGACATTCACCTTTATATTTCTCCTGGGACAAGCAAAGCCAACAATGTATATTAGACAGATAGTGAAAAAGGATGTTAGGTTGTCTGTCGAATAAAATGGAAATTCAGATGTCTTCCCTATCTTTTTTCAGTCTTGACAGATTAGAATTGTCCCTCTGTCCTCTGCAGAGCCATTCGCTAATTCAGTATTTTTTTTATAGATCAATACGAGAATCAACAATGAAAAATATTTGAGAGAGCATCCAGAGACGGAGGCCTTAATAAGCGACTTTTTAAGGTTTGTTAATTGGCTGGCACTGACTGACGGTATATTTTCAGACATAATATTCTCCGTTAGGGCTCTCAGGCGCTCCAGCTCCAGACACCAATAACAAATAGAATTATATTTCATACTTAGCTACAGTAATGAAGTCTAACTGGCCAATTGCTTGGCTACCTGCTTCTTGTTTTTTTTTATTTACAGAGATGTGTTTCTCAAAAGACCCACAGACATTCGAGAGTATGCAGCAGGTGGGTTCAATCAACAACACAATCTGACACGCACACTAATATACAGACAGGGACAGTCCTCTACATAGAACTACAAAAATGAACATGATATTTTCTCTCTTTCAGATTACTTCACCAACCCAAACCTTTGTTTGATCATTGGCTCCAAACTGCAGGGCGATCCTGCCGACACAGGCACAGACTGAATCCTTACCGGTTTGTTTGGCACTTCAACTGTTATTAAAGTGTAAAGCTGTAACAAGCCTCTTTCTCCGTGTCCTGTACCTCCGGGGTATTGAGTAGTTATTTGTTTCAAAGTAACATGATATAAATATAAAACATTATATAAAGTGGGAATGTACTGTCACCCAGGCAGATGTTCTTAATGAGCATCATTACAACAGGTTAGTTACAGATGTTTTATACCCCTGATTGAGAGGAAAAGATAGAAGATTTCTAGGCCTATAGGGTGGAGTGGACAACCTGTTTACAGGATTTCTCAGGGTAAAGTCTAAACGGAATCATTGGGACGTCCCAACTCTGACGTTACCCCATTAGAAGTTTAAATATAAAACGGTAAGGTTAGGGACGTCCCAAGGATTCCCGATAGCACTAACCACTTTCTTGAGCCTGAGTTCCCCCTTCTGGACTCTTATTTACTTCCGTTAACTCCCCAACTCATCAGATGAAACAAAAAACATTTAAGCAAGATGAGAAAATGTGACCGCAGCAATACTGACCACACAGTTTAAATGTTTAATGAATTAAAAATCATCAAGTAACCAGCGCATCAGGCTTTTCTGTAAAAACATATAGAGCGCTGTAAAAACAGGTCAAATCCATCTCTCACAAAGTTGACAAAATCATTCAGAGTTCTTCTTTGATTCACATTTTAAAATCTGACACGGTACAAAAATAGGCACATCTGGTTTAACAATTAAGTGATTGTATAGAGAAGACCCTGAAATTATATAAAAACCTAGACCCTGACAATATTGGACATTCCAACAGTAGGCCTCCGTAGTACCTTCTGTAACCAACATACTGTGGTAGAGCATGAGAATAGAGCTTTTAGATCCTGAGTGAACAGGCACAAATCGTCAATGTTAAAAAGGTAACCGAGATTTCCTTTTTATATATACACACAAGATTGTCAGTAACTTACATTGTTTGATTTTTGTTCAGGCAATTGATTGCCCCTCTTATGGCTTGTATTGGGCTCCGGGAATCCAGAATTGTATCTTAGACACAGATCTAGGATCAGATTACATTATGTAAAATCTTAAACATAATCCTTAGGGAGTAAAACACACCAGTGTCTATAAGCAACATCATCCTACTGCCTTTAGCTCAGAGTAGTGTACTACTACTAGTCTCCTGACCAAGAGCCATCTACATTACACAGTATGATGGAGCTATCAATACACACTGATCTGATCCAAGGTCAGTGTTGCGTTATCCCCTAATGGTTATGGTTAGGATTCAAAGAGGGTAAGCTGGCCCTGGATCTGTGCCTATTAAACAATCTCACACACATACTGTACACATGGGACTTTAACCACAACATGCAAAGGAGTTTCAACCAACCGCGATAGAAGTTGTTTTATGTTGTGTCTGACTTGCAGAGCATTTTAACGGTAAAGCGGATCCCCCTTTAAAAAACATGATTCCCGTTATTAGAACCCAATACATTCACTCACTTTAGTTCACAATGGAAAATTCTAGATTGGAGATACTGATTGAATGGCAATGACTACAGCCATCACACACTGCAGCCATCCCCTTAGACACACACATCCAGTGTCCAATGTTCTTCACGTACAAACAGGTTTAGTCCCACACACACTTCCAATGTCTCCCGTCTTCACACAAACATGGCCTGGGACACAAAGCTCTCTCCACAAGTTGCTCTGGCAGCAGGGGGGTGGTCCTCCTCGTTGTCATGGTAATCATTGGCCTTGTACTGGTTGGGGGCGTACAGGGGCCGGACTTCGTTCAGCCTGGGTTCATCCCAGCCAGAAGGGGCCCCAGCATAGAGCTACTCCTACACATCACCATTGTATTCCTCATCACTGTACGCATCCAGGTCCTGGTGGGAAAGATAATCATCTTAATAATCATATACAAATAAGGAGAACCAATGCAGTCTTCATAGTTTTCTAGTGACCCTTGCATTAGCGAACAAACTGACAGAGCAACACCCTTTGAGAGTTGAACCCAGGTCTTCTAGCCAATTAACAAACTTGCTAACCACTGCTCCAATAGGGTTAAATCACAGGAGGAAATTGTAACTAGCTTACCAACGCAATGGTTCCTACAGTATTAAAAATACATGTTTCTATCTATAGCATGTTCAGTATATCAGCTTCTATCCACATAGCAGCCCTCCATACCCTTCAGTTTCCTACACATTCTCATGTTTGTGTACTGGTAAATAGGGCAATCATGTTGAGTAACTGATGAATTAATGATCATAAGTAGATGTTAAATGATTGATTTCTTTTTGTTTCATGAATCCTTTACCAGGATGTATTATGAATGATATAGATAATAAACTAAGAGCCAAAGCTACAGAGCTTAATGTATCCCGATAGCCTAAAATGGCTTCCTCTCCTGGTCTCCATTCACTCCATCTTTACTGATAGGAAAACACAGGCCAGGTGGAAGCAATATCAAGGAGGCCAGCTGGGAATTTGCTTTCACACATCCAGGTCTATTCATGTCTGAAGATTGAGGAAAGGATTCAGAAGAGAAGGACTATTGAGAGATGCACCCCATGTATGGCTGTGTTCTTACCGTGCTGGGCTCGGCATCCTGGGGAGCGTAGTACAGGTGGTCCACGGATCCGTCCTTGCTCTCCACAGGCTCGGCATTCTGGGGAGCGTAGTACAGGTGGTCCACGGATCCGTCCTTGCTCTCCACAGGCTCGGCATCCTGGGGAGCGTAGTACAGGTGGTCCTTGGATCCGTCCTTGCTCTCCACAGGCTCGGCATCCTGGGGAGCGTAGTACAGGTGGTCCATGGATCCATCCTTGCTCTCCACAGGCTCGGCATCCTGGGGAGCGTAGTACAGGTGGTCCTTGGATCCGTCCTTGCTCTCCACAGGCTCGGCATCCTGGGGAGCGTAGTACAGGTGGTCCACGGATCCGTCCTTGCTCTCCACAGGCTCGGCATCCTGGGGAGCGTAGTACAGGTGGTCCACGGATCCGTCCTTGCTCTCCACAGGCTCGGCATCCTGGGGAGCGTAGTACAGGTGGTCCACGGATCCGTCCTTGCTCTCCACAGGGTCTCGACTGGTGTTCAGCTGCAGATGCGCACACACACACACACACACACACACACACAGGATTATTCTCACCTACTCTGAGTTAGGGTTAAACCTATTTCAGATGGACGCTTTCCTAATCTGCATAATATTTTAATCATTTAACAATGTTGATAAAAACATGTTGTGTGTGGTATTGTAAAATACAAATTGAGGGGCCATATAGAGATATATAAACATCTCCCATCACAGCAAGTCTAAAGGTGTTATGGCTGGCCAGCATCCCTCACCCTATCAGTAGAGCTGCTGCTGCTGGGCTGCTGCTTCTTAGGGGGAGGGGCTTGTACTTGGGTGGACCACTGAGAAAGAGAGAAAGGAAGGAATCAAAACAGACAGTAAGGATGATCACTTAGTATGAGTGACAGAGACACAAACACTCACTCTCCATTGTGCTGGCTGCGTTTTTTACGGACCAAGACCACAACACTGCCGATAACAGCCAGCAGCAGAACCACCCCAATGAGCCCTCCTATAACACTGCTTGTAGTGGGACCCTTCACTGCCAGTCAGGTACCTGCAGAGAGAGAGACAGGGAGAGATGAGAGAAAAAGTGAGATAGGAAGGAAGACAAAGAATAGAAGGAATGTTTAAGGGGATAAGTACAAAGTGGGAGAGAAAAGAGAGAGAGAGCATTAAC
Source organism: Salmo trutta (assembly GCF_901001165.1). NCBI lineage: Eukaryota > Metazoa > Chordata > Actinopteri > Salmoniformes > Salmonidae > Salmo > Salmo trutta. The sequence continues at coordinate 17,896,195 of NC_042993.1, read as the reverse complement.
AACAGAGTAGTGATAACATTCACATGCTGGAGTAGTCCCACATGCACAGGAATAACCCTACAGTGCTTTTCAATACATAACATTGTTTCATTTGTGGTGAAAGGTTCTGAAAGCGGAATTCAAAATGTAATCCCCAAGTAATGAAGTAGGCCTAACTACAGTCAATGGTGTGTGTGAGACAGAGGTGCAAAGAAACTGTCTGGATGAAAGAGGTATAGAGAAAGTGTGTACGTGTGTGAGAGAGCAAGCCGAGATGCAGAGAAGTGTCTGCCTTTACAGAAGGTCTACATTAGTGTAGACTACAGTCACATGGGGAGGTAGACAATCAGACATAATAACTGTAGTACCTTCCTCTAATGAACCATGGCCACTAGTACCAATACTAACAATAAGATTATACACAAGACAGGAGTACACAAACACACACACACACGGTGTGACCCATCTCATTATTCTACCCATCATTGCACAGGGGATTATTCAAATCAGGAGTGTTAAATGGCAATGAGGAGCTCAGCTAATTGGAGGAGAGTTACACAGGGAAAGTAATTGGTTGTCCCCTGATTGAATGTTGTTAGGCTTATAATTATGACTGTGGTACTGATGACCTTATAGCAACGCTCTGTAATGTAAACAATGGAGCATCCAGTGACCTTTTCACATGTAAAAAGCAGTTGTTTTCAAATTAGACCACAACATGTAAATAAAATACAAACACTTTGGTTTCCCACTAAAACTATCTAAAACAGTCAATAATAAATGATCATTTCTTAAAATGATCTCAGAGTAGTTTACTCTGACATTTATAAAGTCATTATTGTTCAGAACATGGTTTAATGTGTCTAGTTTAATAGGTCTTATGAGACAGAAAGATTTACAACATGGCAGTAGTCCAGTTATAGGAGTTAGAAGGCAGTGTTACTAGGTGATTATGGTGTAATACAGCCTGTTGTCCACATGGCGGTGCTGTGTCTCCATAACACCGGCTCTGAAGTAGAAATGATCTTCACTACCTCTGTTCCATCCTCTCTTTGCTCTTCATCACTCCCGTGGTCGTCGACTATGTATTTAGCTATATCCATGCTCCCTTTTTGTCTATAGTGCTTTCTTGCTCCATCTTAACTCAACCATCCCTCTCTTTTTTTATCCCTCACTTGTCCTCCAATCCCCCCTTCCCTCATACATGTGCGAATATTGTACTATAAATTGTGCCCTCCTGTATTATACCGATGCTAAAATGTTTATTCTATTCTACTGAGCCATTTACTTTCTGTTCTTATTCTTATATTTTATTTCTTATTGTTGTTGCATTGTCAAGAAGGAACCTGCAAGTAACAATTTAGTTGGATGATGTACAGCATACCATGTGTATCCTGTACATACGACTAATAAAACCTGAAACTTTTCCTCCCTCTCTCCATAAAACTCAATAGTCCAAAGTGATTTCCTCCCCTCCCCTCATCTCCTTTCCTTTTTACTGATAGGGAATAAACTGGGCCGGTGACAGCTTTATCTGGTAAGCATAATTTATTAGGGTACTTTCTTTTCAGATCAGTTCAGATAAAGGAGAGGAAGCCACTTTAGAGTATTGAGATGCAGCCGCTGTCTGAGTGACTCCAGCAATAGTGAATAGAGATCATGCCCTCTGTATCTATGGTGGATGCCAGCCATGTCTCGCTCTAATGAAATCTCCCAGACAGCCTGAGCATGCCCGCTGTGTCTCTCAGCTGGCGCCGTGCTCCGCTGCCCTCCGACAAGGACGGGCTGGGCTCCGTGAATTTAGCCAAACGGGTGCGCACACGCACGCACACACACAAAGCAGAGTCCAGCTGGCAGGGCCATCTTGTATACTATCCAATATCCCCGTCACTCACACCAACATTTATACACACCTACAAATCTCTGTGTTGTGCTGCACACCCATACCCTCCCATTCACTCACTCAAACCCCCTCCCACTCACTCACTCACTCACTCAAACCCCCTCCCACTCACTCACACCCCCATACCCTCCCACTCACTCACTCACTCACACCCCCATACCCTCCAACTCACTCACACCCCCATACCCTCCCACTCACTCACACCCCCATACCCTCCCATTCACTCACAACCCCATACCCTCCCACTCACTCACACCCCCATACCCTCCCACTCACTCACACCCCCATACCCTCCCATTCACTCACAACCCCATACCCTCCCACTCACTCACACCCCCATACCCTCCCACTCACTCACACCCCCATACCCTCCCATTCACTCACAACCCCATACCCTCCCACTCACTCACACCCCCATACCCTCCCACTCACTCACACCCCATACCCTCCCACTCACTCACACTCCCATACCCTCCCACTCACACCCCCATACCCTCCCACTCACTCACACCCCATACCCACTCACTCACAACCCCCATACCCTCCCACTCACTCACTCACAACCCCCATACCCTCCCACTCACTCACTCACACCCCCCATACTCTCCCACTCACTCACACCCCCATACCCTCCCACTCACTCACACCCCCATACCCTCCCACTCACTCACACCCCCATACCCTCCCACTCACTCACACCCCCATACCCTCCCACTCACTCACACCCCCATACCCTCCCACTCACTCACACCCCATACCCTCCCACTCACTCACACCCCATACCCTCCTACTCACTCACACCCCCTCCCATTCACTTACACCCCCATACCCTCCCAGTCACTCACACCCCATACCCTACCTCCCACTCACTCAACCCCCATACCCTCCGACACACTCACCCCCCATACCCTCCCACTCACTCAACCCCCATACCCTCCCTCCCACTCACTCAACCCCCATACCCTCCCTCCCACTCACTCACCCCCCATACCCTCCCACTCACTCACCCCCCATACCCTCCCACTCACTCACCCCCATACCCTCCCACTCACTCAACCCCCATACCCTCCCTCCCACTCACTCACCCCCATACCCTCCCTCACACTCACTCACCCCCATACCCTCCCACTCACTCACCCCCATACCCTCCCACTCACTCACCCCCATACCCTCCCACTCACTCACACCCCCATACCCTCCCACTCACTCACTCACCCCCCATACCCTCCCACTCACTCACTCACCCCCCATACCCTCCCACTCACTCACTCACCCCCCCATACCCTCCCACTCACTCACTCACCCCCCATACCCTCCCTCCCACTCACTCAAACACCCATACCTTCCCACTCACTCACGCCCCCTCCCACTCACTCACACACACCCCATACCCTCCTACTCACTCACACCCCCTCCCACTCACTCACTCACACCCCATACCCTCCTACTCACTCACACCCCATACCCTCCCACTCACACCCCCTCCCACTCACTCACACCCCCTCCCTCCCACTCACACCCCCTCCCTCCCACTCACACCCCATACCCTCCCACTCACACCCCCTCCCACTCACTCACACTCCCATTCCCTCCCACTCACTCACACTCCCACCCACAGATTGAGACAGGGTTTAGCCACTCTTGGTGTATTCTCAAAGATTCTACCTGTATTCTCAATGTGAGGTATGGTCTAAAATACTTTAAAACTAGAGTTTTTAAATATTTTTTAAAAATACTGCCAAAGTTCTACAACACTAGAGCCTGCCTCTCTCTCTCTCTCGGTGCGTCCTCTCTCTCTGTCTGTGTGTGTGTGGCCTCTCTGTCTGTGTGTGTGTGTGTGCGGCCTCTCTCTCTGTCTGTGTGTGTGTGTGCGGCCTCTCTGTCTGTGTGTGTGCGGCCTCTCTCTCTCTCTGTCTGTGTGTGCGGCCTCTCTCTCTCTCTCTGTCTGTGTGTGCGGCCTCTCTCTCGCCCTCTGTCTGTGTGTGTGTGTGCGCTGCCTCTCTCTCGCTCTCTGTCTGTGTTTGTGTGTGCGCGGCCTCTCTCTCGCTCTGTCTGTGTGTGTGTGTGTGTGCGCGCGGCCTCTCTCTCGCTCTGTCTGTGTGTGTGTGTGTGTGTGTGTGCGCGCGGCCTCTCTCTCGCTCTCTGTCTGTGTGTGTGTGCGCGGCCTTTCTCTCGCTCTCTGTCTGTGTGTGTGTGTGTGCGCGGCCTCTCTCTCGCTCTCTGTCTGTGTGTGTGTGTGTGTGCGCGGCCTCTCTCTCGCTCTCGCTCTCTGTCTGTGTGTGTGTGTGTGCGCGGCCTCTCTCTCGCTCTCTGTCTGTGTGTGTGTGTGTGTGTGCGCGGCCTCTCTGTCTGTGTGCGGCCTCTCTCTCTGTGTCTGTGCGGCCTCTCTCTCTGTGTGTGTGTGTGTGTGTGTGTGTGAGCGGCCTCTCTCTCGCTCTCTGTCTGTGTGTGTGTGAGCGGCCTCTCTCTCGCTCTCTGTCTGTGTGTGTGTGAGCGGCCTCTCTCTCGCTCTCTGTCTGTCTGTGTGTGTGCGGCCTCTCTCTCGCTCTCTGTCTGTCTGTGTGTGTGCGGCCTCTCTCTCGCTCTCTGTCTGTGTGTGTGTGTGCGGCCTCTCTCTCGCTCTCTGTCTGTGTGTGTGTGTGCGGCCTCTCTCTCGCTCTCTGTCTGTGTGTGTGTGTGTGCGCGGCCTCTCTCTCGCTCTCTGTCTGTGTGTGTGTGTGTGCGCGGCCTCTCTCTCGCTCTCGCTCTCTGTCTGTGTGTGTGTGTGTGCGCGGCCTCTCTCTCGCTCTCTGTCTGTGTGTGTGTGTGTGTGTGTGAGCGGCCTCTCTCTCGCTCTCTGTCTGTGAGTGTGTGAGCGGCCTCTCTCTCGCTCTCTGTCTGTGTGTGTGTGAGCGGCCTCTCTCTCGTTCTCTGTCTGTCTGTGTGTGTGCGGCCTCTCTCTCGCTCTCTGTCTGTCTGTGTGTGCGGCCTCTCTCTCGCTCTCTGTCTGTTGTGTGTGTGTGCGGCCTCTCTCTCGCTCTCTGTCTGTGTGTGTGTGTGCGGCCTCTCTCTCGCTCTCTGTCTGTGTGTGTGTGTGTGTGCGCGGCCTCTCTCTCGCTCTCTGTCTGTGTGTGTGTGTGTGTGCGCGGCCTCTCTCTCGCTCTCGCTCTCTGTCTGTGTGTGTGTGTGTGCGCGGCCTCTCTCTCGCTCTCTGTCTGTGTGTGTGTGTGTGTGTGCGCGGCCTCTCTGTCTGTGTGCGGCCTCTCTCTCTGTGTCTGTGCGGCCTCTCTCTCTGTGTGTGTGTGTGTGTGTTTGAGCGGCCTCTCTCTCGCTCTCTGTCTGTGTGTGTGTGAGCGGCCTCTCTCTCGCTCTCTGTCTGTGTGTGTGTGAGCGGCCTCTCTCTCGCTCTCTGTCTGTCTGTGTGTGTGCGGCCTCTCTCTCGCTCTCTGTCTGTCTGTGTGTGTGCGGCCTCTCTCTCGCTCTCTGTCTGTGTGTGTGTGTGCGGCCTCTCTCTCGCTCTCTGTCTGTGTGTGTGTGTGCGGCCTCTCTCTCGCTCTCTGTCTGTGTGTGTGTGTGCGGCCTCTCTCTCGCTCTCTGTCTGTGTGTGTGTGTGCGGCCTCTCTCTCGCTCTCTGTCTGTGTGTGTGCGGCCTCTCTCTCTCTGTGTGTGTGCGGCCTCTCTCTCTCTGTGTGTGTGCGGCCTCTCTCTCTCTGTGTGTGTGCGGCCTCTCTCTGTGTCTGTGCGGCCTCTCTCTCTCTCTGTGTCTGTGCGGCCTCTCTCTCTCTGTGTCTGTGCGGCCTCTCTCTCTCTCTGTGTCTGTGCGGCCTCTCTCTCTCTCTGTGTCTGTGCGGCCTCTCTCTCTCTGTGTCTGTGCGGCCTCTCTCTCTCTGTGTCTGTGCGGCCTCTCTCTCTCTGTGTCTGTGCGGCCTCTCTCTCTCTGTGTCTGTGCGGCCTCTCTCTCTCTGTGTCTGTGCGGTCTCTCTCTCTCTGTGTCTGTGCGGCCTCTCTCTCTCTGTGTCTGTGCGGCCTCTCTCTCTCTGTGTCTGTGCGGCCTCTCTCTCTCTGTGTCTGCGGCCTCTCTCTCTCTCTGTGTCTGTGTGTGTGCGGACTCTCTCTCTCTCTCTCTCTCTCTCTCTCTCTCAACATGCCATATGACCTCGGCTGGCTGACCTGGTCTAGCTGCACTATGCTGCACTTCTCCCTGCATCTCCCTTCTCCCATCCTGCTATCCTCCACTGCCTTCGTTTGGGAAACGCTCATTTATCTCTCCTTAATATGTCAGCCCAAATCTGTAGCGTCTCCAGCTCTGCATCTTTAATCTCCTAACGAGCAGAGATAAGCCTGTTTTATTACCCTCCCTGACCTCACACACACACACACACACACACACACACACACACACACACACACACACGTCTGTGTGCCATCTCCGCTCCCAGAGCTACAGATTTATTATACCTCAGCTATAAAAGTAATTGACCCTAACAGATTAAAGGGTCATTCATCATTGGCCAAACAATCCTATTGTTGCTGATCATAAAATCCATCTGTATTGTTTTTTTGTTGACTTTTTAAGTTTGAGCATCAACGGACACATGAGACAAACACGGTTCCATTGACCCCAGATGATGGGGTTACAGATTAGGTCTAGACGGATTGATCAGCACTGATAGAGATAAAGATGAAGAGAGAGCTAAAGTAATCCCATTGCTCAGTCAGGGAGAGGAGAAGTCTAGCCCTTAGATCCTAAAGGCTTAGCAGTGTTACATTACCAACACACACACACACACACACACACACCTTGCTCCCTAGCGACCCTGTATCCTGGTAACCAGGCGCCGCATACATAATCACACAGATTGGAGGTGTGTGTTTGTGGGGGGGGGGGGGGGGGTTGATAAGGACAAGGGCACACAGTGATAGAAGAGAGGATGAATGGGAGAGATGGGGTGATGGAGAGGAATTCAGATCACTTTGGGAACTGCCTCTTCAAGTATGCTAGTCTTATATTGCTGCTGCTAATAATAAACACTATACACAATATAACCACCACCACGCGGACTGCTACTGCCTGCCTGGGCCTGGTGCTGTACTGAAGCTGTAGTCTGTCAGACAGGCCCAGTATTCATCTAGGGTGACTCCAGAGCTGGCCCCATGCATTTACACTGTCTGGGATTAAACGGATGTCAGGGACACCAAGCCTGTGTCTGTGTGTCTGTGTATGTGTGTGTGTAACAGCAGGAAAGACAGTGTGTATGCATACAATTGAGTGTGGATGTGTGAGTGTTTGACGTTGATCTCCCCCTCTCTCTGCAGGGAGACAGTGTGCTCCCTGCCATGGTGCATTAAGGCACCGCCAGGCGCCCTGGGAGAAGGCAGGGTATCTCTCTCTCCCTCATACCCTCTCTCTCTGACAAGGTCGCAGCTCCCCTATCGCTGTCTCTGCGTCAATATTTACAGTCCACTTTACACTGGCACAGCAGTGGCTGGACCCAGCCGGCCTGCTGCATTAGCCAAATGTAGCGGTCCAGTCCGGCTGAGAAGGACCAATAGGGGTAGGAATAGGACTAGGCAGGCTGTAGTAGTCCAAAGACAATATACACCAACCCACAACCACACCAAATAGCTGTTCATCCCAGCAACAGAGAGAACATACACAGGTTGCAGCTGGCAGGTCCATAACAAGGAATGCACACACACGTACATGTGGCACACACACAGTCCAGTCCGGATAACTAGGAGTTGTACAATAAGAACCCAGGTCACCGCAGGTAGCTAGCGTGTCATAATGTGACCTGTCCCTAACCTCCCCTTCCCTCCCTGGGCCTGGTCTGTCACCTATTGGTCCGTTTACCTGCCCTGTGACCTTCTGCCTGGGAGAACGTCCACTTCATTAACTACAGGAGCACTACTCCACCATGCACAGAGGGATCCCAGCCCAGAGCACAGCCTCCTACTGACAGGGGATTGAGGTGAGACAAACTAACATTTCCACTACGGTTTCCTCTACTAACACATAAAAAGAGATGTTCTGAAATGCCATCTGTGCTAGTCTCAGGTGAGGCCGTGTTAGGTCAAAGCAATATCGAGGAGGATGCCTTGCTAGAATTTAATATCACTTATAGCTTCTATTTGTTCAATGTCAGTAGAGATGGAGGAAAGAGAGATGACTTCAGGCTACTGAGATGCATCCTCTCGGCCACAGCAGGCGGCTAATTGGGGGCCGTCTCCAGTAGACTACCTCGAATAAGAGACTGATTAACAGAACGGGGAGCCGTAATGGCCCCACTATCCAGTTGCATTCTCTCCCCTTTTCATCCAATGCCCCTCAAGAGAATCTGCACAGCCAGAACGGCACAGGCCCAGCTCTAGCTCTGCATTCAGATTTAAACTCTCATTAAGACAATTCTCCACTGACATGGTAATCTATTGGGCATATAAACAATGGAATAGAATAGGCAATGAGGGTAAGATTTTGTATGTCGAAAAAAAGGACTACCGTGACTAGGTTTAGTTTGTTGTTGATTATGCAGGGTTACAGTGCAAGTAACATACAAATTCAAGTATGCACACATTATTTGCATGGCCATCTAAATGGGCATATGGGTGTGGAATCACAATGCAAACCAGAACTAAAGTTATATATAGTTCCTCTCACATCTACTGTGTTCCCTGGGAGGTGTTCGAGGTTGTGGGAGCCTTGTGCTGATCATACATGGAAGTCACAGGAGGTTGGTGGGACCTTCATTGGGGAGGAAAGGCTCGTGGTAATGACTGGAGCGGCATCAGTGGAATGGTATCAAACACAAACACATGGTCTCCCGTTGTTTGATGCCATTCCATTCGCTCCGTTCCGGCCATTATTATGAGCCATTCTCCCCTCAGCAGCCCCCTGTGGTGGAACTCATTACCACCTACTATGGTGTTGCTATAGATGTGCTCTTCACAGCGTCTGTCCTTAACACTAACATTACACATAGCACACAACAAATGCATGCACACATTTAGTGTTACAAAAACACAATCATACAGGCTGACACACACACACTGTCACGCACACACAATGCATGCATATGGATGCTAATAATCACATTTACACATGCACACCCACCCCCGCATGTCACAGATGAAGAATATCAAACTGCTGTACATGCATCAAAAGGCATTAGACAATATCCTCCAGACAGACAACCCCATGGGCACATAATGATCCTTCATACAGCATCTAACACACTGCATCAAGTCTGTCTCTCTCAGATCATTTTTATGTCACATTTCATCAATATCTCAATATACAGTTCGCTATATCGTGCTCCTCCATCTCTCCCACCTCTCAGTGTGTGTGTGTCAGAGATAGACAGTTCAATAGCAACAGCAAAGTATAAAGTGGGTGAGTGGACATAAATAAATTGCAGTGGGCGAGGAGCAGAGTGTGTGAGGTAATCAATAGGGAGTAGTGAAGGACACTTGATGCAGTGTGGAACAGCAGACCAGTCCTGCGTGAAAGACATGACACAAACACTGGTTACGCGTTACAATGACGCTCAACATGACAGTCAACACAACACACACACACACACACACACACACACACACACACACACACACACACACACACACACACACACACACACACACACACACAGAGTGTACAAAACATTAGGAACACCCGCTCTTTCCATGACAGACCGACCAGCTGAATCCAGGTGAAATCGGTGGTCACTTATTGATGTCACTTCAAATCAGTGCAGATGAAGTGGAGGAGACAGGTTAAAGAAGGATTTTAAGCCTGGAGACATGTGTCATTCAGAGGGTGAATGAGCAAGACAAAATATTGAAGTGCCTTTGAACAGAGTATGGTAGTGGGTGCCAGGTGCACAGGCATGAGTGTGTCAAACTGCAACGCTGCTGGGCTTTTCACATTATAATCATTTTACTGTAGACACTAGTCAGTGTGTGTGAGTGCATGCCAGTCAATTTAAGTGTTCACCAGAGCACACTAAGTCATTGTGTGTGTGTGTGTGTACACACACGTCATTCAGAGCTGTGTTGATGGGAGTCATATCAGTTTCCCTGAGGAGATACTACACTACCCCTTAAACACCCAGCACAGGGCTCTACATATTTAATACAGAGCTCAGAAGAGTGGAAGAAGGGAGAAGAGGGAGAGAGGATTGATTTCTTGCCAGCTTTACACCAGCCCAATCCTCCTGAAGTAGTTAGTGTGTGTGTACCCTTCTGCACAAGTGTGTGTCAGACCGCGTTAGACACGGCGAGAGGAGAGGGAACACACACACGGAGAGACAGGAGTGTGTGTGGGGAAGAAAGGTACCTGTGTAACAATACAGAGTCAGAAGGATGGAACAGAGCTGAGTGTGTTTGATCTGCTGCTAAGGGAATGGAGGCTACTCATTGTGAAGGATGAGGCAGAAATAGCAGCTATTACACACCCAGATGGGCAGTGACTTCCCTTCTACTCCAACTGTCTTCGTCTGGGCCGGTATTCTGTCTGTTCTCAACATCTCACAACGCTCAACTTTATTTTGGTCTGTGTACCAGGGTTGGGGTAACTTCCATTTCAATTCAATCATTGAAAAGTTTCCATTCACTTTCTATGAGAAGTTTGCAGTTCTTGAATTTCAGTTCACTTCCTGGATTGACTGCATCGAAACTGAATTGATCCCAACCCTGCTGTGTACAGTAGCAGTCCCCTGAACAGGAGCAGATACTGGCATTGTTCTCTGTGTAATCTATCAAAGGCTTGTTGATGTTCAACACTTCCTGCAGGCGACACACACACACACACACACACACACACACACACACACACACACACACACACAGCAGTATCAGATAGATGTGTATCAGATAGATGTGTTTCTACTCTAGGTGACACATACCCATCTTTCTTCTAGACACAGACACGCCTGTTAGACCTGTATCAGGTCCCTCTGTCTCTGCTCCACCAGCTCAACTGGAGGTGAACAACACACACCGGTCTCTGAGACGCCTGTATCAGGACCATCAGTGTTTCCTCTAGGTGACAGAACTGTCTAGCAGGCGACGGAACTGTCTAGCAGGCGACGGAACTGTCTAGCAGGCGGCGGAACTGTCTAGCAGGCGGCGGAACTGTCTAGCAGGCGGCGGAACTGTCTAGCAGGCGGCGGAACTGTCTAGCAGGCGGCGGAACTGTCTAGCAGGCGGCGGAACTGTCTAGCAGGCGGCGGAACTGTCTAGCAGGCGACGGAACTGTCTAGCAGGCGACGGAACTGTCTAGCAGGCGGCGGAACTGTCTAGCAGGCGACGGAACTGTCTAGCAGGCGACGGAACTGTCTAGCAGGTAGCCGCAGCCAGGTAGCCAGAGTGACAGGAGCCTGACTGTCTGACTCACCAGCCAAGATAAAAGCTCAACCACTTCCTCTGAAACACACCAGCCAAGATAAAAGCTCAACCACTTCCTCTGAAACACACCAGCCAAGATAAAAGCTCAACCACTTCCTCTGAAACACACCAGCCAAGATAAAAGCTCAACCACTTCCTCTGAAACACACCAGCCAAGATAAAAGCTCAACCACTTCCTCTGAAACACACCAGCCAAGATAAAAGCTCAACCACTTCCTCTGAAACACACCAGTCAGTAGACCATTTAGTAATATTAGTCTGGTTGACTTAGCATACATGCCATAGACAACAGTGTCCACTGTCACAAATGAAATGCCACCAACCTGTTTGACAGAAAGACACTCTCCCTTCACCCTCTGCTATATGACACCAAGGAATGTTCACCTGCACCGAAACCCATCACCTTCACTCACTCCAACTCATTCTCTCTTTAACACACCAAACCTCTACTCCTTTCAAAATTGACTCATCATACCAGACTTAACACAGGTCCAATGCCTGAAGGAAAAGGGTGTTACTGAAAACAGAGGAAACATTTGACTGAAATAAGAATTCCGAAATGTCTGGCTGATTAAAAATCTGAATTAAACAAAACACTGGGGGGTAAAGTCTTACAGAATAAAGAATGAAAGAGAACAAAGGTTATACGAGTCTAATTATTCATCTATCGGTCTACAGATCTACAGTCGTCTATCCATTGTATAGTGGAAGAACATCTCTAGTGACCAGTAACTCGGGTAAATGCATACTGTGCGTGCGTGTGACATGCCTTGGCTGTGACATGCTCTCCCCACCGCCTGCAGAAGCGTGTGTGTGTGTGTGTGTGTGTACACGCTTGTGTGGAACATGCCTCTGCTGTATGGATCATGAATATTATTCATAAGGCTGAATGTCAACGTTGATGAATCATTTTGCTGTAAAATGTCACCAAACACCAGTGTGTGTGTGTGTGTGTGTGTGTGTGTGTGTGTGTGTGTGTGTGTGTGTGTGTGTGTGTGTGTGTGTCTCGCAGCTCCACCGCTGGACGGAGTGGCAGGCTAGCTATGACCCTGGTTGTCATCACTGTACAAAAACATTACTACCACAAATAGAGACAGGAGGGATGGAGGGAGAGAAGAGAGGAGGGTGGATAGGGAGAGGAGGGGGGAGTCAGTGAAGGAGACAGGGGCAATAGGGGACAGGGTGGACAGGACAGCCAGAGCTATAGGGGACAGGCATAGAGACAGCCTCAGAGACAGGCTACAGGCCTGGATACTGTACAGCACCTCAAGTTGCAGAGAGCCCAGTGAAACTAGTCTCTGTGGATATTAGATGATGTCAGCAGAGTTCAACACAGTAGTATCAACCCACACACACAGCTCCCTGACAAAGACACACAGCTCCCTGAAAAAGTCACACAGCTCCCTGACAAAAGACACACAGCTCCCTGACAAAGTCACACAGCTCCCTGACAAAGACACACAGCTCCCTGACAAAGACACACAGCTCCCTGACAAAGACACACAGCTCCCTGACAAAGACACACAGCTCCCTGACAAAGACACACAGCTCCCTGACAAAGTCACACAGCTCCCTGACAAAGACACACAGCTCCCTGACAAAGATACACAGCTCCCTGACAAAGACACACAGCTCCCTGACAAAAGCTCCAGCAGATGTTACCTAAAGCAGCTTTTCTTGTTGCATTTTAAAAGCCCTCCTCCATCCCACAATGCCTGTGACCTTTAAGGTTGAGAGAGCGTAATGAGGAGTGGGGCTATACACTACAGACAGGCTCAGGGCCCATGGATGAAGGACAAGGAAGGAGGGAAGGAAGGAATGAAGGAGGGAGGGAGAGAAGGAAGGATGGAGGCAGTGTCATCTCTGCTCCCTCTGGCTCTTCCAGCTGTTGTTCTCTCTTTCTTTACCCCTCTCGCTTTTCTCCTCCATCACTTTTCATCTGCACTCATCTTTCACCCCTAACCACTTGTGCCCCTACTCCCTCCCTCCCTCCCTCCCATTGCGCTCTTTTTCGCTCTCTCCTCCACACAAATGACTCAGTGGAACCGGTCAACTGTTACAAAATTCCCCCTGCAGCTCAACCTGCCTAATACAAAGCCTGGCTCATCAAGTCAAATAGACTGCCTACACACAATGGGAGCAGACACACACACACACACACACCCCCACACAGTACTGAACGCAGCAGCCACGCACACACACACACACACACACACCCCCACACAGTACTGAACGCAGCAGCCCCGCACACACACACACACGCACACACACACACACACACCCCACACAGTACTGAACGCAGCAGCCATGCACACACACACCCCCACACAGTACTGAACGCAGCAGCCCCACACACACACACACACCCCCACACAGTACTGAACGCAGCAGCCCCGCACATACACCCACACCCACACAGTACTGAACGCAGCAGCCATGCACACACACACACACACACAGTACTGAACGCAGCAGCCATGCACACACACACACACACCCCCACACAGTACTGAACGCAGCAGCCCCGCACACACACACACACACACACACACACACCCACACAGTACTGAACGCAGCAGCCATGCACACACACACACAGTACTGAACGCAGCAGCCACGCGCACACACACACACACACACACACACACACACCCACACAGTACTGAACGCAGCAGCCCCGCACACACACACACCCCCACACAGTACTGAACGGAGCAGCCACGCACACACACACACACACACACACACACACACAGTACTGAACGCAGCAGCCACGCACACACACACACACCCCCACACAGTACTGAACGCAGCAGCCCCGCACACACACACACACCCCCACACAGTACTGAACGCAGCAGCCATGCACACACACACACACACACCCCCACACAGTACTGAACGCAGCAGCCATGCACACACACACACACACACACACACACACACACACACACGCCCCCACACAGTACTGAACGCAGCAGCCATGCACACACACACACACACACACACACACACACACACACACACCCACACAGTACTGAACGCAGCAGCCCCGCACACACACACACACACACACACCCCCACACAGTACTGAACGCAGCAGCCATGCACACACACACACACACACACACACACACACGCCCCCACACAGTACTGAACGCAGCAGCCATGCACACACACACACACACCCCCACAGTACTGAACGCAGCAGCCCCGCACACACACACACACCCCCACACAGTACTGAACGCAGCAGCCATGCACACACACACACACACACGCCCCCACACAGTACTGAACGCAGCAGCCATGCACACACACACACACACATACACACACACACACGCCCCCACACAGTACTGAACGCAGCAGCCATGCACACACACACACACACACACCCCCACACAGTACTGAACGCAGCAGCCATGCACACACACACACACACACCCCCACACAGTACTGAACGCAGCAGCCATGCACACACACACACACCCCCACACAGTACTGAACGCAGCAGCCATGCACACACACACACACACACACCCCCACACAGTACTGAACGCAGCAGCCACGCACACACACACACACACACACACCCCCACACAGTACTGAACGCAGCAGCCACGCACACACACACCCCCACACACAGTACTGAACGGAGCAGCCACGCACACACACACACACACACACACACACACACACACACACACACACACACACACACCCCCACACAGTACTGAACGCAGCAGCCACGCACACACACACACACACACACACCCCCACACAGTACTGAACGCAGCAGCCACGCACACACACACCCCCACACACAGTACTGAACGGAGCAGCCACGCACACACACACACACACACACACACACACACACACACACACACACACACACACACCCACACAGTACTGAACGCAGCAGCCACGCACACACACACACCCCCACACAGTACTGAACGCAGCAGCCCCGCACACACACACACCCCCACACAGTACTGAACGCAGCAGCCCCGCACACACACACACACACCCCACACAGTACTGAACGCAGCAGCCATGCACACACACACCCCCACACAGTACTGAACGCAGAAGCCATGCACACACACACACCCCCCCCACACAGTACTGAACGCAGCAGCCCCGCACACACACACACACACACACAGTACTGAACGCAGCAGCCATGCACACACACACACACACCCCCACACAGTACTCAACGCAGCAGCCCCGCACACACACACACACACAGTACTGAACGCAGCAGCCATGCACACACACACACACACACAGTACTGAACGCAGCAGCCACGCGCACACACAC